>NC_139657.1:15937599-15952000 GCF_951799395.1 Argentina silus | reverse complement strand
TGGGTGAAGTGGTCAAGCCGCAAACCAGCACAGATTGAAACCATTGACACCATGTCCACTTGTACTTATTCAGCTGGTATGGAGAAGAACATTCCACCTCTGAATCAATTTGTTCTGCGTGAAAATGATATTAAGAAAACCCAGCCTGGCTGACACGCTGGCCCACTTTTCATAAGTAAATTAAATGGTATTCCCTCTATTCTGAGCATGTACTACACACTGTTACACAAGCCTTGAGTAGCCGGTTTAGTTTGCATGCTCCCGGCTGGTGGCTAGCAGCAACCATTTGACCCAAAGTAATCATGTGCTGCTCCCCTGGCCTAGACTGGCTGTGATTTTACCTCTGATGTGAATGATGAACTCGAGCCAAGTTCAGACTCATTGTTCCACTGTGGGAGAGCTGGGGGGAGACTCTGGATTAGCAGGGCTGAGTAGAGTAGTACTAGTGCTACACACACCCACACACGCACGCACAGAGGCACACACGCATGCATGTAGGTACGCATGCACGCACGCACACACACACACACACACGCAGGCAGGCATGCACACACGCATGCAGACACACACACAGACACACTAGTGTTAGCTCAAGCACAAAGCAAATGTACAGAGTTGCATGCAGGTTCACACTCACTTTCAAGCCTTTAGTTATGTCCCTTTCGAGTGCCTCACAGTCTATTGTCTCTTCAGAGAGACACAACAACACAGAGGAATTAGAGACAACAGAACACTTCATGAATTTGAGTGTAAATCCTCTAAATCCACTTCCATCATCGCTCTGATAAGTCAGTCAATGACCCATGCTGAAGAGTACACTTAGAGAAAAAATTATTCTTTGGATGTGAAAAAAATGGTTCTTTCGGCTCCATATAGAACACAGCCAAATAACTATTTTTGGTTAGGTATAACCTTTTTTTCCATGAGTGTAGGGAGGTGAGTATTAGGAGATTTCCTCCTTCTCTTCCTTAACCACCCCCCCCTCCATGTTCATTAGCATGTGAATGGTCTGCAGCGTGATTAAGACTATTGTCTAAAGCACCCCATTACCACTATTTAGGGTGTGAAACACCTCTATTCAAATGCTGGGGCTGAAGTGGCAGTACACAATGGCAGATTCACACGAGTGTGTTGAGGTAGTCTGAAGAGGCCTCTCTTCCTCTCAGCTCGAGGTTCAATGGTCAAGCACTCAGAATGTAAAGAGCTTGTTGCATTCCACACAGAATTTCAAACAAAATACGGTTCCCTCTCAATTACAGCAAATCAATCCAAACATGTCAGCTTCTATCCATCCATCTATCTATGTATCCATCAGTGAAAAACAGATGTGATTGTCCATTCTGTTATGTTGCAATGGGAAGTGGAGGCTTCCTTAACCAGATGACAGATAATGAGGGGTCCCACTCTCTTCCTCTCTGCCAGAATGTCTGTTTGGGGAGGGGTCCCCAAGGCTGTGTTAGCTAAACTAAGCCCCCTTAAACCCCCCACCCACACACACACCCACAAACACGCCCACACCCACCTACAAACACACCCACACCCGCACCCACACACAGACACACAGACACAGACACAGACACACACACACACACACACACACACACACACACACACACACACACACACGCACACACACACACACACACACACACACACACACACACACACAGGACCCAGAGCTGTGTTAGCTAAGCTCCGTCATAGCCAAGACTCACCAGACCAGACCAGACACTAGCCCAGGGGGATGTGCACACAGCAGCAACCCACACAGCTAATTCTGTTTAAAAACACTTTGCTCCTTCTATCTGTCCTACACAATGGAACAATATGGGGCTTGTTTTTACAGGGCATAGTGTGTTTGACTCGGCTTCAGACAATTTAATGCGCCTGACTTCTGTATCCCTACACATCCTCCTCCTCATGAGAAAGTAATCACACAGAGTACTTCTGACTGTATAAACAAAAGGTTTCTACTCAAGAGGAGCAATGTTATGATCACCACTAAACAGAACCATAGCCAGCGTCATCAACCTGTAGTAGCAACCCTGTACCATGCTGCTACAATGTTTCTTCCACTCCAACAATACAGAACATGAACGTTTTCCCAAAGCCATTAGCCACAACACATGGACCTATGGATTCCTTAAGTCACCCCCCCCCCCCCCCCTCTCTCTCTCTCTCTCTCTCTCTCTCTCTCTCTCTCTCATATCTCTCCCTTATATCTGTGTTCTCTCTTATGTTCTCTCATACTTTCTGCTTGTCCCATTATACCTCAATGACAATGTTGTGTTGTCTGTTTCTGTGTAAGCTGCCTGGTCCTCTGGGCATATCGTATGTCACACAGCTGTAGTTTGAGCCCTCACATCTTAATGAATGAGCGACTCATCGTTGATCATATTACAACAGACAGGAAGTCTTCATTTACAAACAACAACAGACTTGACATCATACAAACCATGAATACTTTCAAATACATGATATGATACGTGAAATGGGATACATAAAATAAACACTTATACTCTCTTGCACGCACGCACGCACGCACGCGCACACACAGACACACAGACACACACACACACACACAGACACACACACACACACACACACATACACACACACACACACACAACCAAAATACACCTACTTCACTTTAAATTCTCCACGAGCTTCAATTCTCCTTGATGCCAAAACACAATGTATCAGTATCCAGCATGTTCCTTTGTAATGCAGCCTCTCCTTCACACTGTTTGCATGTTAGAGGCAGAGCCTAAACTGGGCAGTGAGGAGCTGCAGTCAACAGGTAACCTCAGACAGACAGCCTGGCTGCCCCAGCAATCCTCTCCCAGCCAGACAGCACACTATCTCTGATCACTATCATATCATCATCCAGCCCCAGAACCAGACAAAACACAGCTACCAGCATTGTCCCTCAAGAGACGGGAGCCCCTCCCACCTCTGGGCAGGGTGTGTGTGTGTGTGTGTGTGTGTGTGTTTTTGTGTCTTTCACTGTCTGTCTGTCTGTCTGTCTGTCTGTCTGTCTGTCTGTCTGTCTGTGTGTGTGTGTGTGTGTGTGTGTGTGTGTGTGTGTGTGTGTGTGTGTGTGTGTGTGTGTATGTGTGTGTGTGTGTGTGTGTGTGTGTGTGTGTTTTTGTGTCTTTCACTGTCTGTCTGTGTGTGTGTGTGTGTGTGTGTGTGTGTGTGTGTGTGTGTGTGTATGTCTGAATGAAGAGCCTTGAGGGTCTACATCAGAAGGAGGGAGAGAGAGACTGCTCAGCCTCTCCTCCCTTATTCCTCTCCATGAGACTCAAGCCCCCTCCAACTCTCTATCGAGTTCACATGTACAGTACTGGTTCTACAGTCCACTGTCTGCCTCTCACTGATATCATCCTCTGAATACTAATGTCTGTTTGGCCAGATGCCCAGTCCCCCATTCCTGTCCCCCCCCCCCCCCCCCGCCCCCCATCAAACGGTGGGTATAGCTTTGAGGAGATGGATGCTCACTTGATGAGCGTGGGCGGATCAGCTAAATGCAATGCAAGTGCTAAAACAGTCCAACCTGCTGTCTGAAATAAAGGCTTATGAATAATACAAGTACTAGTCATCTGTTTTGGGATGCCTGAATTGTCCAAATGAATCAGGCAGGCATAGACATCTTCAAATACATTACGGCCTGAAGCATGCACGCAAGCCTCCACAATACCTCTCCCTAAAAGCCCCTTTGGACAGAGTGCTTGGATTACAGTTTACCACATAAATCAACGTCAAACTGACACAATGTGGGTGCTTCACAACAGTCGTCAGCATCTGAGAGACAGGATGACTTAGCAACTGTGAGGACTGGAGGACAAGAGCACAGAACATACGGAATCATACTCGGTGTCAGGTGACTGAGTTGTCTCTCTGTCTCTAGCAGACAGCCTTAAGGCAGGAGACTGAGACTATTCACAGCCCAGGCTGTGACACCTCACTCATCACGCACGCGCGCGCACACACACGCACACACACACACAGGGTATAGGGAGTGTAAATACTTTAGGAGAGGTCTATAGGCGGATAATTAGTTCACTGTCTTTCCCAGGGGCAAGTGTCTTTGTGAAATGTGTGTTTTGTATGGGTGTGTCCACTATGTGTGGGTGTGTGTACAGTATATGTCCATGTGTGAGTCCATCCGTGCGTGTGTGTGTGTGTGTGTGTGTGTCTCTCTATCTGTGTGTGTGTGTGTGTGTGAGTGTGGGTGTGTATGTACTGGTGGCAATGCTAAAGCCTCAGAGCAAACACAGGAGGGAAAATGAGTCCTGTGTTATCCATAAACCCATCTCATCTAGAGCTAATTACTATAGACCTAATTACACAAATTAAACATGAATATGAAGTCATATAAACAACTGAATAACAACGTATCTGAGCCAAAACCCTCTTGTAAGTGCATAACTGATGTCCACAGATAATGCCCAAAGTAAATTCCTAAGTTGGACAGCTGAAGCGTCTCCTTCATTTGAATTGTTATTTGTACTGTACTCTAATACACTGACCCACAACTACATACACCCTCCAGCCTTAGCACACCGGATGGAGAAACACTGGGGAATTAGTGTTTTACTGCCCTTTTCCTCTCCCTGTTAAGTGTTGCTGTTATACTGTCGGTGGAAAAGCAGGTTGACACGGATGTGTCATATGCCCTTGTCTTCGGTTTTATCTTTACCTGATCTTACAACTCTAAAATGTGTGTGTGTGTGTGTGTGTGTGTGTGCGCGCGTGTGCCTGCCTGCCTCCATGCGTACGTGCTCGTGTGCGTGTGTGAACCAGATGCTCAGGCAGTGTCCAGCTCAAGTCGTAGCCTGTGGAAAAGATTCAGTCCAGCTGGAGGTCATAGTAATAGCAGATATATAACATCCAGCTGGAAGTCAGGATGATAGTTACAAAGAGGAGGAAGGACACCAGGCAGTGTCCAGTTTGGAGTGGAGGCCCGTGGCCGGTCCTGTCCATATACCACAGAGGCCAGGGGAGGGCTGAGGTATTCTCCATGATGCCTCAGGGAGCATGTGGCGTTGAGTCCTGACAGGTTGGAGATCATAGGGCAGGGCGGAGTTAACTGACATCTTGACTGTGTCACAGAGTTGCAGCTAGTAAAAGTCAGAACCACCCTTAGGGTAAAGTCTGACATATCTAGGAGTGAAGATACCGTACCTGACCTAAAGGTATTTACAGGTTAACGGCATAGTGCACGACAATCAAATTATAATTTATGTCTATATTCATATGAATAGGAGTCTATTGTGTTTGTTGTTAGAGCTGCCAGTATGTGTTCTCCTGTAGATGATCTATCAGACCCCCTCTTTTGTGCTGAATTAGGTGGGCTGGCTCAGGCTCTGGGTCTGTGTTTTATGCTAATGTACTTAATGTGTGGAACTGCCTTGCTACACTCACTAATTAATGACCCTCCCTCCCCAACCACCCAAAAAAAAAAACATGGATGCGACTCAGCACTTTGTAATTTCCCCCCCTCTGCATGCCCACCGCCCACGCCAGCACATCCTACCCCCCCCCCCCCCCCACACCTCCATCCATCATGCAGTGAAACCTTCAGGGTGCATCCCCCAATTCCACCCCTTTCAAAAAATCCCAGAGGCATCCCAGAAACAGCACAGCATTTCAAAACGTCTTGCCTTTCCAGCACAAATGCAAAGGCAATTTGGCAAGGCAATGCGGCACTCTCTCAGTCAAGGAATTGTCTCTCCAAAGCCATAAATAAAGACCACTAAATGTCTTTTAGATATTCTGGCCCCTTCCATTACAACCCAATGGGAAACTCTTTGCTTACAATTGAAGACACCTTCATAAATAAATAAGAGGACCCCTGTTGATTTGTCTGCAAGTACACTGGCATGTTGTGTTGTGTTGTCCCCTTTGTTTACTCTTCCATCAACAGTAAGTGCTGCTGAGTACCGCAGTGTTGCGTGACTCATATCATTTTCACATTTAACTGTGCTGGTTCTGGTGACTTACGCATCCTCCAGTTGCTGGAAAAGACCATGTGAAAAAAAGCTGAATATCCAATCTAGCACAGGAGTCGGAGACTCCGACTCTCTCTCTCTGAGAGAAGAGCTGAACCTACAGTATTGTCTACCTGTAACTGACACGCATGCACGCACACACGCACGCATTTCCCTCCAAAAAAAAAGGATGTGAAGACAATAAGAGGTGTGTGTGTGTGTGTGTGTGTGTGTGTGTGTGTGTGTGTGTGTCTGTGTAACCATCTATTACAGAGTGCCTGTGGCACTGAGAGAAAAACACAATCGCTCTGTTTTCACTGAAGTCTCCCTACTAGTCCCAACAATGGAAGCTCTGTTGCCTTCCCAGCCATCCCATTGGACCACTTAACAGTCTGACAGGATCCCTTGGCAGAGAGCAGGGTTCTACTGTAATCCACTGTTGAACAGCACAGGCCAGACTCTGTTAATCTCTCTGTCTCGTACATTGTTCATGAGTGAGGATTTCAGTAGCCTGCTGTGACCCTGGTACCAGGGG
This sequence comes from Argentina silus, assembly GCF_951799395.1. Classification (NCBI taxonomy): domain Eukaryota; kingdom Metazoa; phylum Chordata; class Actinopteri; order Argentiniformes; family Argentinidae; genus Argentina; species Argentina silus. The sequence continues at coordinate 15,945,472 of NC_139657.1, read as the reverse complement.
AGTGAGGAGAAGGGTGAACAGGGATCTAATAGACTGCAAAACAGGCCAAACTCTTTCAGTTAATACCTCTGTCTAGTGCATAGTTCATGATTGGGAAACCTCAGCATCCTGACTTAATGGACCTCATCCAATGAAGAACAAATGTATTGTTCGTATTTCTGTCTAGTACGGTACATGCTTGGAAATGATAAGGTCACAAAAACCTCAGCAGCCTGACCCTCTGTCTGGGGTGGGAGGGGTGGGGGTAGAAGAGGTCATGTCACCTACCTATCAGTGTCCCCCTGGCCCTTGGTGGAGCTGCGATGGAGGGTTTCCTTGACGACGGCCATCCCGTCAGGCAGGCGGTTGAGGCGTCGTGCCGTGTACATACTTAGCCCTCCGTCTGTCATGTAGCTGTGGACAGACAACATGGCTGTTAATCTATGTGTGTGTGTGTGTGTGTGTGTGTGTGTGTGTGTGTGTGTGTGTGTGCCCGGGCGGATGAATGCGTGTCTCTGACGTGTTTCATCAGGTTATGGTGTTCCACTTCACTGACAGGATTACGGCCTTATCAACACATTCAAAACTCATTCTACATGCTTTTATAAAACGTGTCTGACACAACGTAACGACCTGTAACGTGAGAGTCTGACACAGGAACAACAACTAGGCCAGGGTTTGTTTGTTTGCCGCTTTTCTTTTTCTTTTTCTTCTTTACCTCATCTGTTCACTTGAAATCTCTTTCTATACAGTATAGTGTATGTCCTCAGTCAAAAAAAAGAGGACATTTTGAGAAGACACAGTAAACACAAAATAGCACACAAAAAATACTTACTCACATCTCGCTTTAGACTGGCAAATGACAGAGTATTAAAAAAAACAAGAATGTGCCAAAGTCATCTGAGTATCGTGTGCCAAGGGCGTTCGAGACGACCGACCGCTCTGCACCTAGACAAACATTCCCATCTGCTCTCCGTCAACACGGGACAACTCTACTGTTGACTGTTTATTCATTTCAGTTACCCGTTGAAAAGCTGCTATTGTCATGCCCTGAGCCTCCAGCCCCAGAGCACAGGCACTGGCTTAACATCTTAGGGTGAGATAGATTCACCACGGCAATCCTTCATTCACAGAACTCATTACTCTGGTGTGGGATAATCCCTGACACGTTGATGTTGCAATCCAGGGAATCAAGGTAACACAGAAGAGTGTCAGCTTGTCTTAAACGGTTAATCATGGGAAACGGCAACACTATTTAAAACAACCAGTTGTAAAAAAAAAAAACAGCAGCTTCCTCAGTCTGAAATCATGTCATACGTCTTTTAAAACACAATCAGGAAAAACTGCAAAGCGATAGTTAAACAATATTGAAAACACTGTATTTGGAGAGTCCCCCTATGGATGACCTTACTACCATTAACTGCAATATCAACAACGGTTGTCCACAATCTATCCACTTAAACTGTAGCAAGTTGCGCCACATATACAGAGTTGTAGTTGATCATTTGTTGACAGTGTCAGCATCTAAAGGCCATATAGGAGCCTCTATAAAGAAGTATTGCTGGCAAACCAACCTAATGTGGTATTATGGAAAACTAAAAGACAGAAACCAGACGTTTATGCTGTCATTATCATCCTGTTGTTGGTCAGACATGACAGCTCACGTATCGCTGTTGAAGAGGTGCATTGCCGTATTAAAGGAAAAGCAAAAAGGTTACACTGCCTACTGATTAACTTGGCCTTTGTCCTGGCTCTGTTCACAAGCTGTAGAGGTCATCACTTGGGCTAGCACACCCACCACAACAAAAGGTGCCAGACCCTAAACTCCAGGCGGTAACCCCCCAAAGACAAAGAGTGACATGTTGGAGTGAAACATGGAGCAACCGCTCAAACTGACAACATGTAGAACACTTCAGTGTTGCCATTCACTTGAGTCATTTCCCTTTCATCTCCAGAAAAACAAACTACAATGAGTTCAACGCCTGGTAAAATAGACAAAAATGAGTGAAGATGATTGGTAACTGGCAACATACCTCGTTATAGAAAGCTTCTCTGAAATTGGAATCGACTCCACGCAACTACTCCTGCAGGTTGGTCAGGTGACAGACTCCTACTAATGGAATGTCAACAGTGACCGATGCTGCACGTCCAACACAAAGGCATTCTGATGATCACCCAGCAAGTCCTCTCTCTCTCTCTCTCTCTCTCTCTCTCTCTCTCTCTCTCTCTCTGTGTATCCTAGTCACAACTGTGACTCTCTCTGTCACACATACCAGTCACAGTCTACCAAGCTGGCCAACCCACCACAGTGGGCCCGGAGGACACTGAAAGCCAGCCCTCTTCAGGAAGAGAGACGGGGGAGAGAGGTAGCAGAGGTAGGAGGCAGGCCTGGGGAGAGCTCAGGGGCTGAGGCTGAGGTAGAGGGAGAGGTAGGGGGGGCCGGGGGGGGCAGAGAGTGAGGAAGAGGGGAGGATAGCAAAGGACAGCCCAAGGGCAGGGGGGTGGGGTTTGAGGTGGGGGTAAAAGGAGGTGTGAGGAAGGATTAATGTCTTGGGGGGTATGGGCGAGGCTGTGGTGGGGGTGTTAAAAACCATTTGATTTTAATTAGTTTTCTCAAACAAGGGATAAGTAATTACAGTAGGTGTATCCTCAAACTGGCAGACAGAGGCTGTGAGGAAACCTATCTAATCTGTAAAACAGTTGCTGTTTTAGGTTGTACACTCTATCAAGAAGTACCACTTACACACATCCACACCTGACAACCACAAACATGGCAACATTAGCATAAATAAGCTCAGAAAGGCAACTATTTCCTCGTAAATAAGAGCAGCATTTCCTTCCTGACTGTCACTTAAGTGACTGATGTGACTGTAGGCAGCAGTGACAGGAGACCAGTTGCTGACTAACCAGCTGGACAGGTAGGAGGCCCTAACGTTTATCAAAGGAGAGGAGAGAATGTGTTTTCCTGTGAACACAATAGCCTAGAGCCTAATGTACCCGCACAGAAAAAAATAGTTATGACTTATCACTTGATAAACTGCCTTGCGCAAAGGGCAAGAGTCACAGCTGGTGACTCATCAAATTGTCTGAATCATTAAGTAGGGAGAAAGGTTGATCGGTAAACAACAAAGACACACACAAACATTTCAAAGCATGTCAGTGGTGCTTAAAACATACACTGCCAGTGCATCCAGATGAGTCTCCCTAGACTAAAAATAATCTTCAATGGAGAGTCTCCAATGAAATAATTTGCCTTCATTTGTGTCCAGAAACTGTCCTTTCATCTCCATCTGAGGAAAACAACCCACCGGACCGAAGCACAAGGGCACGCACAATGTGAGAGTGAATGACATCACCCACGTTTTCCAACCCTCCCACCCTGGTCACGCTCTCTGTCTCAAAGGGGCAGCTGCAGAAATCAATGAGTTGCAGTTCTGGTTTGGACCTGTGTGTTTGTGTGTGTGTGTGCACCTACGTGCGTGCCTGTGTATGTTTAGGTTTAGGTTCAGACTACCAGCAGTCAGTGGGCCTGGGCCAATCATTAACCCAGGCAGAGCAGAGTAGACCCAGTCACCCTGCTGGCTGTCTATTAGCACAAGCATCACAAGCCCTCATAAGCCACTGAACTCCAGGTCATGTCATGTGAGAGAGGCCTTCGTTCAAAACAAGGAGAAAAACAGAAGGGTTTTAGAGGTGTGTTTGTGTGACCGACTGGACGGAGAACAAGGAGACATGATTGAGTCTGCCTTAGTTTGTGGCTGAGTAATCTACATAGAGGTTACTCTTATGAGTTCAAACCCTTTACTGTGGTCATCATTGCCTTGACATGACGATGCTATCATGTCTAGGTCCATTATACAGTAATGAGCCTCTTTAAAACCATTCCACAGGAGAACAAAGCCCACGTTGCCACCAGTGACATTCTACCCTGCTCCAGGGTTCTAGAATGGAATCCGAGAACAAGGGGGATTGTGGTGAGCACAGCCCAGGTTACACAGAGGAGGTGCCTGTTTCAACATGACCACAAGCTGATGGTAAAATAAATATCTTATTTGCAGCAGTTCCAGTAAGGTGAAACACACAGTCAGCGTGTATGATGTGATCACATCGTCCACAGACAGATCCTGACCTGTATCTCTGGATCTCTATTACATGATTCACCTCTCATTGTGGAGAAATCGTTTTGGAATCAGACTCCTCTTGCCCTCTGGTTCACTTGGGAATGTGTGTGTGTGTGTGTGTGTGTGTGTGTGTGTGTGTGTTTGGGGTGTGTGTGTGTGTGTGTGTGTTTGGTGTGTGTGTGTGTGTGTGTGTGTGTGTGTGTGTATGTGTGTGTGTATGTGTGTGTGTGTGTGTGTGTGTGTGTGTGCGCGTGTGTGCAAGAGTGTGAGAGAGGTTTAAATTAATGTTGGGTCAGCATTCTTTCTCATGTACATGTACATACTGTATCTATGGGAATGCATCCTGTTACTTCTGAGGGCTCCAACTGTCTCGTCCTCATCTCAAGACTCGGGAGCATATTTCCCATGACCTGCCATTTCTCCAGAGGACAAAGGGCAGATTATTTTTAAGTCAAACACACTACTCTCCTCTGACCAACTATGTCCATTGGTCACATCAAACTGCCATGGGAAACAAACAGTGCATAATCAATTGTCAATTGAACATGCTACACATGTGTACACAGATGTGTAGTGTGAAAACAGTCCCTTGTGAGAAAGACTCCATAAGCACGTAGCATGATTTATGAGTGGAACATGTTCCACAATGTTATATCTCCTTGTGTCAATGTCATCTACATCTCAAGGTTGTGTCCTCAGACCAGACCCTGTTGAAGGCTGCTAGCATAGCCAAGGCCAGGGGTTCATTTGTAGAGTATATTTATACTGCCAGAAACATTTACTTGTTTGAAGATGTTTGCACAGAGGCAATGCACAGAGAAAACATGATGCCAAACACTGGCACATTTTGACATTCCATGATTATAGCACGTCGGCTGGTGGCAAACAAATCCAGGTGAGACAGACAGTAGGAAAGAGGACAGGGAGATACTGGCTTATCAAACCACAGCAGCACTGCCACCTAGTGGCAAAGAAACAGCTAAACACAGATATCGGATAGGCAACATCTTTCCTGAAGTTAGGTCTGCTCTGCTGTAGACCTATACACTCACCCACTGGTGACTTTGCTGTCCATCCCTCTGACGTTCTTTCCCAACATGTCACCGTCGCTCATGTACCCCGGCGTCTCCATGGCGATGCCCTCCAGCTCCTCCATCTTGTCCTGCAGGTCTAACGCGCTGGCACAGACGTCTCTGTCCTGGCCCAATGGCGTCGTCTGCCTGCGAAGGTAGCGCCCACCCTCGGGGCTAACCAAACGGCTGGCACTGCCCCGTGGCACCGCCCCAGAGTACCCGTTCCCCACCGAAGGGGCGTCGCCCGCCTGGAGGCGGGGGCTGGATGAGCCCAGTCGCCATGGTAGCGAGGGGGTGGGGGAGGGAGTGGGGCGGGGGGACAGGTTGAGAATGTTCCTCCCACTGCTGATCTCCGTGGTAACGCTGCCGTCAAAGGTTGTCTCCAGTGTGCTGTGGGGGAGAGTAGGGGGGAGGAGGGAGAGACATAGGTGAGGTGGAGGAGTTGCGATTTAGGGTAAGAGGGACAGGGGGAGGGAGAGAGGGACAGGGGAAATGGGGGGAGGAGAAGGGAGAGGGGTTGTTGGAGATTTGGAGTAGAATTGGGCAGACATCTGACAGGTCTTGTCAGACAAACACTCAGACACAAAAACAACCCCTGCTGCTAGAGGGACTGGTGGGCCGGGCAGCCAGACACGAACAATTCCCTGTCAATCACACAACAGGTTATTGCTGCAAATGAGAATTATTTCTCAGACAACTAACCTAGTAAAATAAGGGTTAAAATTTTTTATAATCTGCTTCACAGGATGAGTGGGTTAGAAGTCTCCACTCCCTCTTACTGATTAAACAAACTAGTGGATCACACAGACAAAACACTGCAATAACAACATTGCCAAGATGAAAAACAACCCACTGGAGAAGTGGTGGAGTGTGCTTACCTGTTCTCTACTGTATGGAAGAGAGAGTGAGAGCCATGGGGTGAGATCCTCTTTAAAATTTAATTGCATAGCCAACTGTATCAGGGAGTTTGCATGAATCTAATCCTATCCACTATCAACGTGCACGTTCTGACTGTACGGCTGGATAAAACTACAGCCTTTCTTCAAGGTTCTTTATGACACTAAAGAGAGTGGAAATATTTCTGCCATTGTAGCAGAGCCCAGCAGGAGATCTTTTATGTTCGCTGCCTAAGGGGGGGGGGGGGGGGGGGGTCCACTCAGCCTCTGTGACATGATTTCACGGGTGGGCTCTGGACCAGGGGGCTGGGAAACACTTCAAACCCATCAGGGTTAAAGACAAAAGAAGACAACATCTGATCTAGGAAGTCCAACTGTCAATCAGGAAGAAAGCCTTCAGTGCTACACCAGTGCTGACTATGTCATGTTGACAAGCCTGGCTTAAATGGTTCACATGACACACATTATAGTCTTTATTTTGAAATGCTTTCTTCCCATATCAATCAACGTTAAGTTTGTTTGTGTAGTTTGTGTATTATGTTTTGGATTTGGATTTAATTCCGTCCTGCTGTGTAAGGAAGCATTAAATGGCCTGTTGATGGCGCTGTGTGCTTTGTAAAGCAGGTACACACTTATGTTTAGGACACTCTTAAGTTAAGTACAGAGCTGGTAAAATAAGAGCAATAAATAGGCTACTTAAAACAACATCACCAAGTGATTAAAATGTATGTTTTGTAACAAAAGAGGTTATGAGTGCCACACACACACACACACACACACACACACACACACACACACACACACACACACACACACACACACACACACACACACACGTCGTCTACCTGTGGCTGATCTGTGTTCCCCTCAGACTGGACATGGTCTCCTCCAGGTTCTGTCTCAGATCTGCAATGTTCTTCACCGTCCGTAAGCGCCTAGCCTCGGGGTCCTCACCTAGGAGGAGTGGGGGGTGGGGGGGGGGGGGGAGTCCGTTAGAAAGTACTCCTAGAACAGCTGTCAAACACAGGCCTGTCCAGACATTCTCCAAATATGTGTCTTTCCTGTGAGGGAATCCAATTCCAAATTCCAAATCTAAACCAGAAATGACAGACACACAAAAAATGCATGTCTCTCTCTTGTTGAGTAGAAAAGAAAACACGTTAAAACCAATCAAAAATACATTTTTCTTTCCTCCTGCTATATCATATATATACCGTAAGCATAGTACTGTACTCATCTCAGACTTTACTGTGTCACACACACACACACACACACACACACACACACACACACACACACACACACACACACACACACACACACACACACCTACGAAGAATCCATCCGCAACAAATGGACCAAAACATTACTGTACATTCTCTCTTTCTGAGACAATCCAAGTCAAAACCAGAGAAGACACAAAACAAAACCAATTTTCCTTCTCTGTGTTGAAGAGAAAACAGTCCTTAACATCAGTCAAAACACGTTTTTTCTTTCCTTGTGCTGTAGAAATCCTGAAAAACAAGAAAGTCTTGGCCTGCTAATTCACCTAAAGCCTTTTTCCAAATAAACATTCTGAGCTCTAGATGAGTGTAGGGTTTTGCTGGGCAGATTAAAATGTATTTGCCTATCATGAGGGGAGAGGCAGGGGGGAGCGCGCAAGTGCGCACACACACAGACACACACAGAAAGACACACACACACACACACACACACACACACACACACACACACACACACACACACGCGCTCCCTGCCGTGATGTGGAAACGTGGTGTGGAGGTGTGCAGCGCTCTCAGTGCAG
>NC_139657.1:15882599-15935099 GCF_951799395.1 Argentina silus | reverse complement strand
TGTAAGCATGGACATAGATTTCACCAGTGAGACAGTTTGACCTGTAAGACCTTTAATACTGTATGTAGTGCAGTATCACCAGTGATGCGTATCCTTACCTGTGAGATCCTCCAGAGAGTTGTGTGCTGATTGGCTGAAGCCTGGGGACATTCTGTGACCTTCATGTGACCCCGCCTCCATCAGTGCTGCCAAGCCAACATCAGGTTGAGACCTACCGGATATTACCAACAGATATCACTAATCAATGACTCTCTCTCGAAAATAAAGCTCTCAGTGTTTAATACGCATAGATATGGTTCCCACTCCTAAAGTACATTCAGTACATTAAAGCTAATTTGACCTATAACTCAAAACTAGTCCAGTACCTGTACATGAATGGTGCTACAGTAGCCGTGTTGGGATGGTTGTATTGCTGCTGAGGTTGAGGTAGCTGGACACTGATAGTATTGCAGGCTGTAGAGTTTGTAGCACCGCCAGTGGCCATCGGGGGCACTCCACTGGTGTGGTGGTGGTGGTGGTGAGAGTGATGAGAGTGAGACCTTCCCTCAGTAGAAGCAAGGCTGGAACAGGAACTAGAGCTCCTACTGTCCAACTGGCCCTTGTGTACAGACAGACCCCCTCCTGGTCTTACACTACGAGGCCTCTCTCCATCTCGACCACCGGAGGGCGCCCCTGAGGCCTTCCCTGCTGCTTTCCCCCCTGGCTTTGGTATGCCACTGTGGGCAGGGGCCGAGGCTGAGCCAGAGCTCTCCTTTTTAGCACTCCCAGCCTTGCCTCCCTTTGGGATGAAGCTGCTGATCTTGGTGTTCCTCCTGGGCTCTGGGTCGGAGCCTCCCCCCTCCATCCTGCCCACCACCCTGGGTTCCTCTTGATCGGTGACTAACCCCCTCTTGGAGCCCTCATGGGCTTTATCCCTCTCCTTGGGCCTGGCCTTGTCCTTGTCCTTCTCTGCAGGCTTCAGAGAGCTCTTCTTGGGGGTGAGGGCTCTGCTGAAGGTACGTTGAGCGATGCCCTTCAGGGCTAGTTTAGGGCTGCTACTGGAGATGTTGGTGACGGGGGATGTGGGGGTTCCCATGGAGCTGGGGGGTCGTGAGTTACCCTCCACCTCCTTCAGAGGGTCCATGCCAGGCCTCCTCTCCCCCTTTTCCCCCACTTCTGCCTCCTGCCCCACCTGGCTGTCCACCAGGCCTCTCCCACCACTGGCCTTGGAACCACCTTTGCTGTTAAAGAGTTTCAGTTTCTCCAGCATTGACTTCTGGGCGATGACCTTGGGGGGCACCTCCATGGGCAGGGCCACAGGCTGGCGAGGCGGGTCCTGTTTGACGGACAGCATGGAAGAGGTGGCGCTGTGTTTGGTGTTCAGGGACTTACTCCTCCAGGGCTTACTGCTGGCGCTGCCAGTGTTGGGCTGGGGGATGGAGGAGGTGGAGGACGAAGATGAAAATGAGCTGTTGACAGGCCCTGTAGGACCTTGTTCAGACATAATGGGGGAAGCTGTTGTACTCCTCTCTGTGGAGACACACAAACAAAAAGATATTTTCAATACTGTAGTTTAATTCAGTTAAAGTTCACTAATTTTGTATAGTCAAATTGTTCCTTACCTTGAAAGTAGTCTATGGGCCAGAATAAACTGTAATCCATGGTTCAGAGTTGTTTAAATATTCATTACTAAGCTAACTTCCAAGTAACTTGCAACCAAGTCAGAGAGTTCATTTGAGGTGATTTGGACACACATGTTGTTCCCCAATCAGTCCCATTGTTTGTTTGTTAGCAGTAGCTAAAGTTAGTAATTAAACAACTCTGAACCATGGATTAGAGTTTCTCCTAACCACCTGACTATACCTTGGAAAATAGTCAACTATCACACAAATATAAGGAACCTAAAATGGTACAAATGCCTAGACTTATGGAAACACAACCACACACACACACACACACACACACACACACACACACACACACACACACACACACACACACACACACACACACACACACACACACACACACACAGAGATAAGGGAGTGTCTGGTGTAGATAGAGATCTGACTGGATAGCAGCAGTTGGGATAAAGGATGATGAGGGATAAACTCACTGCTGAGTCAGTCAGTCTCCCTTCCCCTCGTCCACATAGACATGGGGGGCCTGTTTTCCCCATCTCCCTGGCTAAACTGGGCTAACACAGTACTGAGCTAACACAGTAGAACTAACATTAATTGGGTTGAGAATTTGGAGGATTATAGCCGTAAGGTACAAATCAACACTGCATCATAAAACAACACGTATATAATATTTAAGCCTGACAGTTTGAGACTTTATCTAAGCAGGCTCAAGAACACAACAGCAACCACTAACATGGAAATACATACAAGGTGACTCACAAAACAATTGTATGTTGTATGTTTTAAAGCATCTCTGACCTACCTCTAAGTCGAGTAGCCTACAGTACCTGAGCAACTAACAGCAAGAGAACATTCCCCACTAAGCAGGCAGGCACACTAACTTACCAACCCCAGCCAGAAACCTGTTCTTTTACCATCTTTTAAGGGGCGGTGTAAAATAAACAAAACAGTTGGAAAAAATTAACTGCCACTAGCAGATGTTTGAATTTCAAACCCAAACTGTTGCTTGTGTGTGTTTATAGTTACTGAGAGGAGAGAGCATGGCTAGGCATAGTGCCAATCATAAAAGCGAGTCTGTTCTACACACTCACCGCTGACCACACACACACACACACACACACACACACACACACACACACACACACACACACACACACACACACACACACACACACACACACACACACACACACACACACACACACACACAGTTTATCTCTGAACTGAGATGCATTTTAGAGACCTTACAGTGACAAAAGTCATGTGCAGCATTTCAGCCTTGTAATAATTCACAACACATCCATTCAGTACCTTCATACCTCTGGTTAAGAATGCGGTTGCATTAAGTTCAACATTTATCTCTCTCTCACTATAAGTACATAATGGTGCTAAGTAGTAACAGTCACCAATAAAACACATACTCTTTTTTACACATATTTCTAAACTAAACTCTCCCAAACATGTTACCCTACAGAGATTTTTCTGACAACGCTGATTTACAGTCATTCAAAAGGTCCTCAGACACCCATACTAGACCCTGTCATTTCAACAATGTATCCAGCCGGTGGCACACTCTGTCGGAATCCAAGAGTAGCCCCTGCTAGCCTCGCGATCTCTGCCCAGAATGGTCTAGGAACCCACCTTTCCTCACTCTAATTAACTCCTGTGTTAGCGGTCCATATTCGAGCCAGCTTCTGAGCGAGCACATTGATTGATTCTCACATACTTTGTGCTTTTCCTTGCTCGAAAAGTGATGGGGCGGTTCTTAAAAAACAAACATATCTAATGGTTCCTTCAATTAAAAACGATACAAAATAAACAATACAGGGGGTAGACCAACCAGCGCAGGCCATAGCCCTCTCATTATCGACTCACCGTGCCAATGACATCAAAGGGCCTCCCTAGACTCTGAAGTTAGCTACAAAGTACTACGGACTTCAAGTCGCGCTTTAGCTAGGCTAAGACCCTGCATGGTCCACAGGTCATATCTCAAGAGACTCCACTTGGCCAAAAGCACTTAGCACCCAGTTAGTTATACGACTGCTTCGCTAGCTCTAAACACTAAAAGAGCCCTCAGTTACTGGAGTTCTACGACACGCTTTCAGCAGCTCTGCATGCCTCCATCTGTAGCGTTAATGGTTCAATTACACCCGTCCAGCTGCTCTGATGTTGAACAGTAAAGTGCAGTGAGAAGCTGTTAACACAGACTAACACACACACTGTTTATGTGGAACACTTTTCACAGCCGTTTCAAGCCTTTCATTTGAACTTTCTCTGCCACTCAAGGACACACAAGAGAGTTCTGTTCTACCAGGTCGGTGTCTGTAGATAAACATATCAGCTGTGTGAAAACATTTATTTACTACTTATCAAATTATCTTAAATAACAGCTGTGTGTCCCAGTGCTAGTAAGCCTAGCAATCGAGGACACACCTTTCTCATCGTAAAAGTATGATAGAATTCGAACAAAAAAATTTTTTGTACGTGAATTCAAATCTTGTGTTCGGTCCCTTTCGTAGTGATTTCTCTGATGAATTCATCTTAGTCCTCATGTCTCCTTTCCTCTCTGGATGAGATGTGTCTTTGTTGTTCCTGTTTAAGTGAGTCGGACAGCCGTCTCTTGTTCTGTGGTCACTGGTTTACAAGGACAGTTCCTCCACATGAATAGACACTAATACAACACCAGCTGGGAAGCTCAGCTCAGACAGTCCTGCTTCAGTAAAAAACTGAGAGGAGGGCACAGCGACTGTCCTTAATCGAGGACACATTTCGTAATTGCTGGACTAATTGTTAAGCCTCAACATTCTGGCTTAAAACCGTGTAAACTCTACGACCCCTTTCTACTCACATGTGCCCCTAGAGGCAAAAGTTGTGAAAACATACAATGAATCTTTACACTAAGCTACATTAGTGCACAAACTCATTGGGGTGCACTGCAATCGCCGTCAGCTTAGATGAAACCTCTGTCATAAAGCTAAAGAGGTAAAAGAGTAAAGACAGACCAACACATAAACAACCTCAACTCCAGTTCTATCTTCCTCTTGCTGCATCACTAAAACAGTTCCACATCCCCCGTGTTTGAAACCAGATATGGCAGCAGAAAAAATCCATGCATCCCCCCCTCCTAACCCAAATCCCAATCCAGTTCAGCCAAACTGGTGGGTGGTCCTGGTCGCTCAGGGACACTCACCCGCTCAGCTGGTCCTTGATTGACAGGTGATTGTCAGTGGTAGTTCAAGCTCGATGGGTCAACAGGAAGTGAACTCTAACCATTTCCTCTCTACCACAGTCCTTACCCCCTGTACCAGAGATCCACACAAGACAACGACATGAATCTCTACCACCAAGTCTTTACCAGACCCTCACTCTCATGCTCTCTATCCAAATCTCTCTCCCTGACTGTTCTCCCTGTCTACCCTCTTCTCTCTCTCCCCCTCTATGTCTCTCGTTCCCCTCTCTATCATCCCTCTCTCTCCCTCCCTGCCCCTATCTCCCTACCTCCCTCTCTGTACCACAAGTACACTAATTAGAGTTCAATCAATGGCCAGTGAACGCCTCATCACACAGCGGCATACCACAGGCTGTAGACTGGGCCAGCCCAGGGAGTTAACCCTCACTGTCACACACACACACACGCACACACACACACACACACACATACACGCACGCACGCACACGCACTGTCCCTGTATACTCATCCTTACACACACACTGCCCCCCCTCCCCCCTCGCTCTCTCTCTCTCTCTCTCTCTATCTCTCTCTCTGGGAGTTAACCTAAGCTACAGTGATCACTATCATAGTAGCTCTCACTCACATTCTGTACAGCACAATACTGGGACCACAGAGAGAGAACAGAAATTCTCTATATGAATCTACGTTATCGCCTACGACTGGGACACACTGAGGGCTATTTTAACCTGCACAAGTCTTCCCTCCGTGAGGATACGCTTCAGTCTCTCTCTCTCTCTACTATGCCTGTGTCTCTAAAGCTACTGTATGAAGACATTATGATGTAGCACACGGCAGTGGTCCCCATGACGACACTACTGACTGACAGACAACATAATAAATCTAACACCACTGATAGTAAAACCATGCTGTCCACCACCACGACACACTGCAATCAAAACCACAGACTACAGAAGTACACTCTAAATAAAGGCTTTAGGGAAACGAAAGGAAGGAATAAATTTGTTTTGTCCAATGTGTGTCAAGTGCAAGTAGCACTTTGGAGTAAACACATAACAGATGTTATGAAAATAGGAGGTGTTTTAGGGTGTCAAATGATAGGTGTGTGTTGAGTGTGAAAAAACACTTCACACACAGAAATGTCCTTGGCATAAAACCTGTCTGCAAAGTATAAGCTCACAAGTTAAACTTGAAAGCCTATCCTAAAACAACAGTTGAGCATTCAAATGTTTGTAAGAACTTGGTGATCCGGACATAACGTCAATGATCCACAGAGTAGCTTCTACACGACAACCTCAGGTTTGGCTTGAGGGGCACACATGTTCTTAAATCAATATATAGTCCCTGCCGGAGTTGAAATCATTCATGCAGAGAAGTTTATTGCGTGTGTGTGTGTGTGTGTGTGTGTGTGTGTGTGTGTGTGTGCGCGTGTGTGTGCATGCACGCGTGTGTTCCTCTAATGGTGTTTGTGTTGACAGTTCAGTCATAGTGGATGAATAGTCCTTTCTACCTTCACACAGCTGTTTCCCACACAACCACACTGATGAAGAAGACACTCAGCAGCACTACAGTACAGAACACCAGCTAGTCGCTATAGAACCATCAGATGATACAGGCTAGTGATTAGGTTCCATACAGGACAAAATTGCTCAGAATCCAGGGGAAACGTTTGATCTGCTATTGTTTACAGTAGACGACTCCATATGGATCTAAGAAATGTTCCTGTTCCTGTCTGTGTGTTGCTGTGTGTATCTGAAACATCAACAAATTGCTTAGCCCTGAAACACATTGCCCTTAGCCTAAGGGAATAAATAAACAAAATATAACATTTTTTAAACTAGAGAGCCTACTCCCTGATGTAACCCACCTCTGTCACTGACGGCAATGTGAAGAGAAGGTTTGGGCTTGTCATAGTTGTTGAAGCTCTGGCTCCGGCGGTTGGTAGTTGTACAGGACCCTCGAGGTTTACCCTCACTGCCTGCCGCTGGGACCCTCATAGTGGGACCTGGCAGTCTGGAGATTGGACCAGAGAGATGTAGACACAGTTTGAATACAAATCGGTAAAAAACAACATATACGGTGTGCTGGTGAAGCAGGTTAAATGTCCATTTCCATGTCAGTCTTAGTGGCCTTGTTAATAAGTGTCGTAACATCGAATTAGTGAATGCCTCAAGGTGAAGCGTGAGCGCTATCTCATGAATATGATATCTGTAGTCACACAGTTTCTCCAGCAGATGGTGCTATTGCATTATCTTATGAGCCAACTCCAAATAACTCTGAAGCCATCAAATGTTACACACTGCACAACACCAGACAATAGACAAGTTGAGACACTGTCAGCTGCCATCTATTACACAGTGCACACAGCAAGCACACCAGGATGCACGTGTTAGTGAAACTATATCTAACACACAACGACACAACTATGAACTGAAATAGGAAAACATATTAAAACAAAATATCACAAAGTGTGACATCCAAGTGTGACATCAAGAACATGCAGTGGCTATTGGAGAAGGGGAAATGAGAAAGAGTGAGACAGATGAGAGCTGACCTAGAGGGCTTTCTCTGAGCCACAGACAGTTTTAACCCTTTACTCTGAGAGGAAGTCTTGGAGGGATGACTGTATGGAGGAGGAAAGAGAGATGGAGAGAAAGATAGAAAGGTAGGAAACATGTTAAAAGGAGCCAGAGAGCTGGAACCAGCTTGAATGAGAGGACAAGAGGATCATAGAAACTTTATGGAATGCAAAGAGG
Source organism: Argentina silus (assembly GCF_951799395.1). NCBI lineage: Eukaryota > Metazoa > Chordata > Actinopteri > Argentiniformes > Argentinidae > Argentina > Argentina silus. Next base: position 15,927,531 of record NC_139657.1, on the reverse strand, counting down.
TCTGACTAGATCATGTGAGGTTAACGTGATACCAAGTAACACTCGCGCCATGATGAGATTTCAGTATAAGACATTGAGCACTAGTACGATTTCAACTTACACATGAGGATCACTGACAGGGGGATTTTAGGGAGAAGACTATGATCAACCCCACATACTGCATATGATCTTCAGAAAACCTTGACACTCTTGCCCTGTGGTTGTTGCAGGATAGGTCTTACCTCGACAGCATATCTGGCTGAGCCTTCTGAGCTGGTGCAGCAGTGGAGCTGGTGGTATGATGGCTGGAGATCTGGGTGTGGGCTGGGACAGGGGACCCATGTGTAGCGTGGTGCCGAGGCTGGCTGTGAGGGTGCTGCTGGGCAGGGCTGCTACTCTGCTCTGGGTGGTGAGACCCCTGCTTCAGGGCCTTCTGCTGCTGCTGCTGCTGCTTGTATCGAGACAGACTGAAGAACAAACCCAGGATGGTCTTCAGGTTCCCATTACGGATCTCTGGATAGGAGGGAGAGAGAGGGAGAGGGAGAGAGAGAGAGTTTGGTGCCTTCTCTCCCCTGACATACAGTAGCTACTTGCCTTTTGCTTTACCTGGACATCAATGGGTTAGACATTTTTGCTCTAGCCCAGCACTAACACACTTGATTCAACGATTCAATAACCATCAAGATATTGATTACATAGCAGATCCATTTGATTATGCCAGTGAAAGTTTGACAGAAAGTTCCTTTTTTGAGGTACATTGCATGGCGTCCCATTATTAGTGGTGCTACCATACCATAGCTTAGTCTTACCCTCTGCACACAGGCCCTGGATGTTCACCCCTTTAGCTGCCAGGAAACCAAGACAGGTGTCAATGTTCTCAAGCTGTAGGAGAGAGGAGAGAGGGAATGGTACTTTCGTAAAGACGGGACTGAATCATACCATTATCCAACGATAGGATATATCCTTGATGAAACTAGAATGACATACAGTCCACTATTGCACTGTTCTCTCTTTCTTCACATTTGTATATATTCCAAAGCATCATTGTGATTTCGATGCACTTATTTCAAAAACACCGGTTTTGTATTAGTAGGAAAGTCTGAAACGACATGTTTGAGATGAAATCTAAACTGTTTCCCACCCATAACTCCTAATGCCAGGAAGTTCACTCTGAGGTAACACACCCTTCTCAAAAACACTCCTTTCATACAGCTACTTATTATTTCAATAATGACCATATTTTCTTGATTTCACTCTGGCCCACCACAAGAGAAAGTGGTTGTATAAATAAGGGGTCTGTCATTAAACGGGTGAGAGGGAGGGAGAGCCAGGCTGTGTGTGTGCGTGTGTGTGTGTGTGAAAGAGAGTCAGAGAAAGGAAGAATGAGTAGGAGCTGCAGAACTGTAAGTGAAAGAGCACGCAGAACAGTTCCAATGGGGAAAGGTTAAGTATGAATGCAGAAGACAATTTCAGCTCCACACAGACGATAGAGACTGTTTGTTCTGGTATGGTGGCAGATGGCCCTCTGTGGGATGCCAACCTGTTTAATACCTCCTCACAGGACCCCTACTGTCTTTGTAAGGCATCCATAAAAAGGCCAGGCTTTTATGTTACACAGGGGCAAGAAGGAGCAGGGGATTGTGTTACAGTATGGACCCAGGATGATGAGAGGCCAGGGAGTTATGTCTATGTATGATCCTACTGTATGGACTTTGTTTTGTCAGACTACTACTACTACTACTACTCTGCTGTAGCGAAAGCTAATACCACGACCTTCGGTTGTGTGCCAATGAAAGAAATCTTGAATCTTGAATTCTGTTACACAGGACAACAAGGGAGGGCAGGGCATTCTGGTAAAGTATAGACCCAGTGTGACACATTGTGATGGAGAGCAGAAAGCAGATGCCATCGAGGTTAAGAGCAGATTTCAGGATTTCTGATTCAGATTCAGGAGGGATCAACTGCAGTTTGCATGACGTAAAATCACACAGAAACCTTCGCTGTACAATCACACAGAAACCTTATTCTTCGTGAGTAAGATAGACATACTGTTAGCCCCCTGGTATTATTATTTTAGGAAATGTAGGGTTAGTCCCTTTATGTCAAAGAACAAAACATTCTAGTTCCCTTTTTTTCCATTGTTTGAGCTTTATCTTGAAACACCTGGACCCATTGTAGGTTTTGAATACTACATGTATACAGCTTTTCATAAATAATACTCACCATCTGAGTCCTGCTCTTGGGGCGTCCATTGATGTCCTCTATCTTCTCATTGGCTAGAAAAGATGAAAGCAAAACAAATATCAGGCCATTCTAAGAACACATCTCTTTTGGAACCATTTCTCTACAGTGACTGAGTCCTGTTGAAGAAGCACATATAATAATGTGTCTTCAAGCAGTAACGACCGTCTCAATGATGGGAAACTGGGTTTTGCACCTGATAGCCTTCTCAGTAAAATACCACCAGCATGATCTTCATTTAGTTCTCCCCAACCACGCTCTCTCTATTCATGCCAGTTAAACATAACGTACAAAGTAGACACACAGGAAATAATAACAGGCTGCAGTGTTCAACCTCTCATCCACCCCACAGAGAAAGTCTAAATTTAGTTCTGTAGTCTAAAGTTGCTGTCTTTAAGAGCAGAAAAGGCAGATTTTTAAACTAAAGAAAGACCCCACCTAATCTCTCCACAATGAGAGGCAAGAGGAGTCACTGAGTTCGAGACTATAGGAGATAAAGTATATATGAATAATCACTTAATACAAAACAATGATGTAATAAAACATACAATTTGAAAGTTAGAATACAAAATCAGGTTAGGTCCTGTCATTGCATTTCAATGGAAAGACAATGTGACAAATGTAAGATAGACTGTTAAAACACAAAAAATGTGAGTGGAATTTCCAAATAAAATGACTGGATAAACTACAGAACGAGTCGTCCTTTCACTGCAAATATAGTACGAAACACTAGTACAGGATCCTTACCGACCACCTGTATGATTTCAGCCAATAGAACTCCGTCTGTTACGTCCTGCTGCAGGTCCTTGATCAGTCGCTTGTGGCCTGACTTAAGCAGATAATGGTTGGCCCAGTCTGTGTAGATCTGAACCACAACAACACACATGGAAACACATTTGCATTCATTCAATTAACTCCATCAGCAGTTAGTAGAGAGAGAGAGAATAGGATCAACATACAGTTCAATAGAAACTATACAATAGAAACACACTCACATTAAACTAATTTGTCATTCACAAATTTGTGTTACCAGTTAGCAACCATTTAAATTGTTCACACTCACTCCATTTCCAGTTAGAAGAGAGGGATAGAATAGGCAGGCTGCTCGATAAACGTACAGTTCAGACGTTTCAAATGTGGTGAAAAGAACACTTGTCTTCTCTTTTCTAAGGAGTGAAATGTCATACTCACATTCCTTGAGAATCGGGCCACTGGGCACCATGTGGTGTAAAAATGCTGCTTTGAAAGAGAGCAGTGCGAAATCATCAAGTCTCTCAAAGAGCACTATGACATCACGTAGGGATTAAGACTGGAACTCTCAGGCTGCCCTGAGAGGAGAACTCTATAGAGTGTGGTTGTCTGTAATCTGAGGAGCTCGCTTCATAATTGGATGTTTACTCGAAAACTCCTTCATTTTCACATCTCGGTCTGGCCTTATGCCTGATTTGCAGTGTGATTTTCAAACATTGAACTGCTAATGGTCTCAGAGTGTCCTCTTTAAGTACTATACAGTAAGTACTCCCTAAAGACCATGTCACCAAAGGGTTAAGAGGGGTTGTCACCAGATGGGTAATCCCAACCAAAAAGTGAACGGGATAACGGAGAGCAAATCTTTGTGAGGGAATCTGTGACTCAAATACAAAAAGGGGAAACTCAATTTAAGCTGGTAGAAAAAAAACCTTTATTCAGTCCTGTCACCATTGTCCTACTGTCATTTATTTCTTCTGTAGAATTATTTGGATGGAGTATACTCATCAAAGATACATGTCCAAATCATAATGTCGATGATTGTACAGTGTACAGTAAATAATGCTACGTAAACATACAGCTGAATGTATCCAGAGCAGAACAGGTTAATAGCTTGTTTGTTTGTTTGTTTTCATGGCATTTGTTTGATCCAGTGTGAAGCTGTGACAAGATTTGCATACCAACGAAGCCGAGTGTTGGTTGACACCAACACCTCAGGCTGGCTCTAACAGATAAGCACGTTTGGGAAACAAGCCTGACATTAATGTCTTAGTCAACAAAACGACAAAACATTTACCACTAAACTATAGGGTCAATGAGAAGTCAAATGAAGTAGCGTAATGTTCAACAAATGAGAGAAAAATAAGAACAAACTTACACTTGGGGTGCTTCTGAAAGTATAAAACTTGGAGTACATGTGGAGTACTTATATCCGCCTCCCATTGCTATAACAACTTGAAATTCCTAAAGCAACCACTATAAAAACAAAAGGTTCAAGGCTTTAATTACCTAAATCCAACCCAAAGGAGAGAGCAACATTACCTTTCCCACGTTTCAGGACACCAGATACTGGCACAGATTGAGCCAAGAAACACCTACCACTAAGTACAGCAGACGGAGAGAAAACAATCATATGGAATCTAATCATATTGTAACGTGCTCATATTACCTTTCATGCCAGCTCAAGTTTCTATTCAATATATATGAACACACTAAATATATATTTGTTGAGATAGACAACAATTATATGGGACTGAGCACCACTGCCACCTGCTTTTCACATGATATGTTTTGAAATAATCATCATAATGTCTGGGTCACAGAAAGGTGGCCAGAGCACAACACAGCACTGGACAGTGCTTGAAACCAGACCTAGACCTAGAACAGGCAGTTCTAACAGCCATTAAACTAGAGCCATACAAATAGCTGTCCATCTTGGTTGTCCATTAGAGAGCGTTCGTCACATCTGAGCTAATGGTCATCATACTCCTTCATCTGTAGTCCTTTGCCAGACTCACGTTCAACCCTCCCTCATCTGTGTTGATGGGCCATATCAACACTAGGGGGCAGCAGAGAGTATCTGCATGAGAGTGTGTCTGACCTGACTGTGTCAGTGTGCCAGAGGTCATCTGACACATCACATTACTGCTGCTGCCCCCTCATCACCCGCCTCCTCCACCTTCTCATCTCCCCCTCTGCTTGCTTCAAGGCCACTGTGTTCCATTATTCATGTAATTAGGTTTGAACAGGAATTAACACACACATACGCATGCATGCATGCACGCACGCACGCACACACACACACACACAGAGAGAGAGAGAGAGAGAGAGAGAGAGAGAGAGAGAGAGAGAGAGAGAGAGAGAGAGAGAAGGGTAATGTACCTCTGATCCTGCATTTGAAGCATGATTATTTCACTAAAAAAGCTGAGGGCAGACAGCAACAGAGCACCACCCCATGTCCCCCATCATCTGCCAACTCAACTCCATGCATTAGACACACCACCACAGAGCACAGGATCTATGGTGTTGTGTTGCTGTGTATGCAATCATCACATAAATACACTACTCAGTACCCAGGCTGGTGGTACGGAGACCTGCGTGTGGAGTCGGAAAGGGCTGCATGGATGTGTGTTTACTGTAGCAAAGTGGGCTGGGCTGGGCTGGGCTGGGCTGGGCTGATTGGTGCAAGAGAGATCCTCTCCCACTGAAGAGGCTCAAGTACAGTTCCTGGTAGGCTGTGACTGAATGAGGGCATGTTTTTTTGTTCCAACCCAGCACTAACACACCTGATTGAGACCGCTATGCTAAAGGAACTGTGAACCACACCATGAACATAATAAAGATAATCTAACACTAACATATACGTAGGGGAAGTTTCCTGGAAATCTCCCTTTTTAGTCCATGATTAGGCTTAATCTGTGTCTGGGAAACCAGCCCTTAATGGAAATGCTTTTTAGTCTAGGACATGGTTAAATCTAGGTCCAGGAAACCTGCTCATATTATATCAGAAGCCAGCAGCAGGTGTGGTACATACAAAAGTGAAGGAACTGTGACTAGCCTATGCTGAATGTCGTGAATGGCTCAATGCGTTATTTCAAAATGTGTAAAAGTTTACAAAGTCCATTAAAAAATGTCCAATATCATTAACTTCATCCTACCATTAAGCTCATGGTCCAAAGCCACTAAATACCGCACTGGCAAAGTCCTTGTTATTCTTGTAATGCCATTTGAGATTTTCACAAAGAGGTCTATTCTTTCTTTCTATTCTTTCCCCATATGCCCCCTATTACAGTATGTATGCCAACAAAATAAAGGGAAATAGAGGGAAATATGAAATAAAACAATATTATTCTCTGCTTGTGTGTTCCGCTTTCCTTTCCAGTGGGCCTCATGTGAGTGTGTGTGCCCCTCTTTGAACTCTGCAGAATGGGGAAGCACACACTGAACCACAAACTATCACAGACCAGCACCAGCACCAGCACCAGCACCAGCACCAGCACCAGCACCAGCACAGACCAGCACAACACATACCAGCACAGACCAGCACATACCAGCACAGCACAGAAACAGACCAACAGATACAGTACAGTTATAAGCAGGACCCATCCCAGCATACTGAGCCAGTGCTCAGAGCTCTGCAGGCAGACAGGGGAGCCCCTTGAAGAACAGACATTCACAGACCAAGACCAGCACACTGAGCCAGCCGAGCCACAGGCCCAGCGCTATGCCGCTCTGCCACTCCAAACAGAGAGCAGGAGAAAAGCCCTGACCACCGGCCCTGCTCACCACTGTTCCCCCTAATTCAGTAATGACAGGCCAAACAGCTATGTCTTTCATCCTCTTCACCACATGAAGCAGGCTGCTCCTCGCAACACATGAGTTACTGCTGGCCCCGGGACACTGGACAAATGTCTGTGGGCTGGGGCTACACATAGGATACACATGGCCGGGGACAGAAATACTTTTACATGCAGGGTGAAATCTATACATTTACTTTGGAACTACTTTTAAACTTTTTGTGCTAATCTATGAAAATGTATCCATTAAAACATGTTAGCACACACAGACAGAAACACACACACACACACACACACACACACACACACACACACACACACACACACACACACACACACACACACACACACACACACACACACACACACATCCAGAGCAGGTGTGAATCCTTGTAAGCCTATCTGCCTGGCGATCACACACACCAACGTTAAGTCTGTGGGGTAATTAGACTCACCTCTTTAAACTCTATCCCTCTCTCTCTCTCTCTCTCTCTCTTACTCTCTCTCTCTAACCCTTTCTCTCCATCTGCTCCCCCCCTTCTCTCTCTTTCTCCCCTGCTCTCACACACACTCTCACCAGCATCTACCAGATGGACAGAGTCTGCTGCAGTATGCTATTTTCACTGCAGACCACAGTCACAGTCCATTCACACAGGCAAATGTGGCTTTGACTTCAGACTCGTCTCAAATATTAAAACATGTCAGAATGGATACCCCAAAGTCAAAAGACTGATATCCGATTTCAAAGAAATTAAGAGTTTACCTGAAGGTCCAGAATGAATGATGACAATAAGGGGGGCTCTTCAGTATCACTATGTCACTCCTCTGATAAGACCTTAAGCCCAATTCCTTCCCTGTCAGCTTTAACAACATCAGACTGAAGCTTTATCCTGCAACATATGTTAGCAGCACTACCCATACAGGCACATGCATACACACAATACAGTACGTCTATCCTCTATACAGCACCTGCTACCTGCTGAGCACTTAAACTCAAAGCCAGCACGGCAACACAGATGCAAATGCCAATAGTGATCACTGTCAAGTCCACTCATGCAGATCAGAAGCATCCTAATTGAAGTAGAGATCCTAGCTTTCAACATCTTTTGGTCCTAGAAAAGCTCTATATGAATTCAATGAGCTTGAGCAGTGATTGTAGCAGAGATCTTAGCGCTAGCCCACATGCAGCCCGAGAACATCAAGGTTGATAAGAGATGACAGTACAGTAGTTCTAACCTGAGGGTTCTCTTCACTCTCTGTGCCTGAGATGCTCTTTTTGAGGTGCGTCCCCCCACTCTGCCCCTGTCCCTCTCCCTGGGGCCTGAGGGGGACTTTCAGGGGGATGTGGCTGAGTGGGCTGCCCCCTCTCTGGGGGCTGGCGGTCCGGGCAGAGGCAGGGTGCTGTGGGATGGGCAGGGCGCTGTGCACCGGTTTGGGCAGTCCCGACTTCATCTTAGACGCAACCAGAATGGCCGGCATCTTCTGCTCTCAGCTTTCCGAGCACGTCTCAGAAACCACTCCACACATACACTCACACTCACACACACACACACACACACACACACACACACACACACACACACACGCGCGCAGACTTCTTTCTCTCTGCCTCCTGCCTTTTAGAGGGTATGCCAAAACACAGGCACACACACACACACACACACACACAGGCTTAACAGCTGGAGCAGGCTTGCTTGCTTGCACACACACACACGCACACACGCACATACACACACACGCACACAAACACACACGCACACAAACACACACACACAGAAATAGTCCAAAAACTCCAGTAGTAAAACCTCTGAAGAGAACAAGTTCCTCTGACAGCCTACTAGATCATATCCCTCTGTGCTTTAACAAGGTTCTGTGAGCAGTCCGCTGCGGTGGGATCTGGTTCCTCCTCCCACCTGTTCCCTGCTCCAGGGGTACAGAGTCACTACAGCATTCCTGGGTTCACCTCAGAACTCCAGAGGTATAGAAATCACTACAGTGTTCCCTGGTCCACCCCCAAAACCGTTCCCACTGAGAGTAAAGAGTGCACTTCATTAGCCCCTCGTCGCTCACAGAGGAATATCCCAGCTTCAGAACATATCCGGGAACAGACAAAAACGAAAGGAAAAAAAAAAGAAAAAAGGAGAAAGATGGAAAAGGAAACTTGCTCTCTCCTCGGTATCTGTTGCTGTGCTTGCGATGCAGGCTGCACTCTTGTCAGATAACGACTCTGATGGTCAGCCAAGCAGACAGACAGACAGGCAGGCAGGCAGCAGATGTGTCTTAGGGATTCTAATGACTAACTAACACTGTTGAGTGGCAGCCTTCAGAGCTCAGTATAGCTGGAATCCTCCTCCCTCTGTCTGTAGAGGAGTCAATGAATGTAGACAGCCCAACTGCGCAGCCGATGCAGTCATCACAGCACACACACACACACACACACACACACACACACACACACACACACACACACACACACACACACACACACACAGCATCACTAACACAAGCTTTATCCCAGCACCCCCCCTTTCTATCTCTCTCTCACACTCACTCACTCACTCACTCACTCACTCACTCACAATGTGTACACTCTCCCCAGCTGACTGTATGTAAGGAGAGCACACCGCTGATAATACAAAATGGAAGAGGAGCTTTATCTAACTCTGTTGTTAAGAGTGTGTTGTTCTAATTGGCCTGCTGTACTAGATTCTCTATATGGTACTGTATTGGAGGGGTGCTGGGTTCTGCTGATCTCTGCATCTCTGAACCTTCTGATCCCCCCCCCCATCTCTACAAGAACAGACAACACCAACAATAATTGTATGAAGATACATAGCTCAACGTAAAATTAACCTTATCTAAAACAGTTCTCAATGCTCTTTCTAAGTCTGTAAATTTGATGTAAATTTGTTTCTGTTGTGCAAAACTTCAGACAGCATTGCAGTCAGCATAGCAACACCACAGAGACAGGATACTGTAGATATGTGTCAGTGTTATTATTCAGAGCGAGCCCCATCAGGAGCTTTGTGGGGTTAGGGAATAGTGCTGGGGCAGCAGTTCCTCTACCCTGTGGACTGAACCTTGTAATCCCTGTGGGTGCTACTCAAACATTGCTCGCTGTGGTGGTCAAAGACCGCTCGCTGTGCTGGTTTAACTGGAACAATCTATAGGGCGAGGGCTTTAATTCCTCCAGAAGGACGCTATATCCTTCTCTCACACTGTTGATGGTTTAGTAGAGGTTAGTCCAATCAAAGGTCATAGAATTGAGAGAAACAACAGGCTAAATCACTGAGTGAGTTGGTCACCTACAGTAGTTTCACGTACTGTAATAGGAAGTGACAACAATAGGCCTATTAACTGTGCGCTCTCTCAGTCACTCTGTCTACAGAACCAGTGGACCATGTTATCTTGGATCATGTATTATCTAAATACAGTCATCGTAAGAATGACAATGTAACACAAATGTAACAGGGTTACAGAGTCAGAGATGTGGGGGGGCCCCCAATGTGCTTCCGCTAAAGAGCGCTGCGCACCAATAAAAACAAGTGCAAATACCGGTTCGGGAATTTGGTGTCACCGCAAAGTGCGCCTGTCCCAAACAACACAAACTTCAGAGTAGTAAATGGAGAGTGTTCAGAGGGTTGGCAATTATCCATTCCATGTTCAATAATTAACTACAGTGTAGGCGAAAATAGACACTTATTTGATCATAACGAGCAAAGCAGTTCGCCTCGGTACTCTCTGTGCCATTTACTAATGAAATCATACAACACTGCGTGTGTCTTTGATAGGGTATAAAATCAAATAGGAGAATATGTTAAACATTGTATTCTGTACAGATTACAGGAAAATATGCATACCTACTTCATAGAAAATACATTTGGAAAGTACAAAAAAAAGGTGGAAAGTGGCAGTTAATAATGGTTATGACTCGGGGGGGTCGCGACTTGTGAGCTATAATGGAGGATATAGCTGATGCAAATAAAGATATACTGTATCAATAGTCCCTCTGCTACCAATGTGACGATCCATCACTGATGTATATTACAGAAGGCGATATTCATCAAATTCAGGGGAGGATGGACTGTGTCACTGCTGGTGAACAGTGTTGTTCTTCTAGGTGATTTAGAACCAAGTCGATTAGGAAAGGAGGTCTGACCTCTGAGTGTTGAGTGACCACTCCTCTGACTGCCTCAGAGTGAATAAGCCTGTTCCAGATGGTCCTTAGGGAGCTCCTGCTCAAATCCCCCCAACCCTGCACACCAGTCTCTCACTAGTCCCCCCTGTGAAAGACTCTTGAGGCTCTTGCAGTGGCTGTTGAAAAATACTATACATCGAACTGACTTTAGATATTATATGTTATGTTGAGCTGGTGATATCAACAATATATTCGGACCCCTCTACATCAACACCCCCACTCACTCCTACCAGCCAATAAGGAAAGAGTAACCAGGTGGGTTTCACTGAACAATATGAATCTGGGCATGGCTGTGAGCTCTACCTAGCTCTAATCTCAGGAGGCAGCAGTGGCAGTGCTGTAGAGAGCTGAATTAATTTGCTCATTTTTTGGGGGAAAGATCAGCTCAGGGAATTCAGTAAGTGACAGGGAGGGATGGATACACAGGTGAAAATATGAATTTGTCTGCGTATGTCTGTGTGTGTGCTCACGTGTGTCCTCTAGTGTTGCACGATTTACCGGTTCTACAAATGTATCACGATACCTTTAAATTGTTTAGAACCGGTTCTTTTATCAGAAGTGCCTGACCTATTTCATTATCAGCTTCTCTGCTTGTAAAACAGCGTACACAGATACAGAGATTTTGTCTTGAGACTCTGGATATCTTTGGTTATCGCCTAGCACCGTCTGTCGCTGGTGACAGACCTGGATCCTAGAATTGAAATAGACCTGGATCCTAGAATTGACATAGGGTGCTACAATAAACGTTTCATGAGTCAGTATATCAGGTTGTAGCAACATTGGGACATGGTGGAAAAATAGCCTACTATCCAGAACAGACGAACATAATTTCCCTTTCCATGCCATCCATGACTGAATGGTTAACAGACTTCATGGCTATTGTGTGATAGACAGGGAGGTCTATGCATTTCAATTTCCATGGTCTGTTATTTAATAGGACATTGTTTTACTTTGCATGATGTTTTTCTTTTTGCTGTGGTATCTTTAAGAACCGAAATCGTGATACTTAAGCCGGTATCGGTATCAAAGTCAAAATGTTGGTATCGTCACAACAGTGTCCTCTAATGCATGCATGCACATGAGTGTGTGTTTAATCTATTTTTTTTTCCTCTGGAGAGGAAGCCCTATTGACCCTTTTGCCGTTAGAAGCCCTACAGTGATAGCATTATCAACCAGGCTGTATCCTGTTCTCAGCACGCACGCACACACACACGCACACACACACACACACACACACACACACACACACACACACACACACACACACACACACACACACACACACACACACACACACACACACACACACACACACACACACACACACACACGCTTAGTGTTCCACAGCAGCACAGCATGTGCCAGTGATAAATGTGGCACCGTTGATGATGTTACACAGGCCAAATTAACATAGTGTTCAGTGGCAAGTTACAGACAAGAACCAGGTATCAAGGCCGTACAACATTGCGAGCCCCTCTATGTTAAGCACAGGGCTGCCACACGACTGTGGCTTTATAAAAGATAAATAAACATAAAACAGTGGAAATCAAATCAACTAACTGAATGGTGCATACAGTCTCCACAGGAAGTTGCCAATTTGACATTACGACATGCTAGGTCATCAGTAATCAGCACTCAACCTACATAAACAGACACAGGACTCAACGATCACCAGTCTCAGCCTCAGCAATCCCCCCAACCCACAGGCACGACACACCACCACCCTGGCGTTTGGGTTGTTAAAGAGTTGTATACGACAGCAGAGACCAGACAGCAGGCTGGCAGCAATGTGTATTCCTTTCTCTCTAAATCCCCTTATTAGATTACAAGCAATCCCCTTATAGGATTAGATAAGACGGCAGGCTGGCGTAGTGCTCTGCCACACCGGGCTGGCATTCACTCTGCCGCTAGGCTGGCGCTCGCTCTACTGTTGGGCCAGTCTCAGATGGTCGGCTGGTGCTTGTTTTACAGTACCGCTAGGTCAGTGCACCAGGCCAAGCTCTCTGGCGCCTCCACAGCTCATCAACTCTGTGATGGTATACAGTACATGCTTCATGCTACAGTCACAACCAGAGCCATACTGTGTATACAGGTCAAAGGCATCAACATGTCATCGAGCTCTGATGTTGGCCAAACTCTCTGGCTCTCTGGTCACACACCATCCACGACTCGTCTCTTCTCTGATGGTCATCTAATCCTCAACCTGCTCTAAACGTCTGGGTGGGCTTCAGATATACAGACTGTCTTATGTAGAGTGTAAGGAGAGCAGTTAGCTAACACAGATCGACACCATAACTTATACGACAGTATGTTGCCACAGGCACTTGGGCAGGGGAATGGGGAATACGATACGCTCCATTTGTATTTATATGCCATCAGCACCATCACAGAGTAATGCCTCATGTCCAACTTTTTAGCTGTTGGCCATCAATTGGTTTAATAGCAGATTTAACAGACCAAAGACATATATGGTAAGTCATTGTTTTGGCACAGCGACATATCAGCCTCAGAGGCTTCGAAAACAAGAGAGGATAAGGATGAACAGACCAGACGAAGATAGCTTATGCTCTACCAACATAGTGAGGGCCTTGCAACTGAGTAAAGAGACACCCCCCATCTCTCTTCGTTTTGGTCTGCAGCACAATGTCACCTTACCTACACACTATTACTGTACGTCCGACAGCTTACATAAGTATTCTAGGTAAAGGCTTAAAGCCAAGCACACATCTCTCTCTCTGTGGCTAAGGTCCTGGTCCCGAAGTGGGCTGAGGGCCATGGAGGGCTCTGGAGGAAAAGTCTTCAAGTCAAACCTCATTCAGCGGACAGTCAATCACTGCTAAGCATTGTGTGTTATGTTGTGTTCAAGACATGGCGGACTGATTGAATAGTTGCCGCCAACTGGGAAGCTCAGGAGTTTCCGAGGAGCACTTAAATGCACCATTAGGTTTGAATGGTAAGCAATCTTCACAAGCTGTTACTAATGAGGTGGCTTATGTCCAACATTTCGTATACAAGTGAAAAATGCTTACTAATCAAGGAATATTAAACATGTTTTACGACTAGCATCAGCTAAATCAGGGTCCAGGGACCTTGACATTCAGCTCCAACTGAGAGGCTTCTACAGATGCATAAAAAAACAGTAGAGGAGTAAGTGCCTTCAACGAGCTGGAGAATGTCCAAAAAGGCAAGGAGAAGGCTGCCAGTGGATCTCAGACAATCCAATGAGCTATAATACAAATATAAGTGGATCAGATCATCACATGGCTTAGACACGCATAAAACATAACACCGTGGCCAGTTTCACAAACAACAGTTTAACCTATTCATCTGTGTCTGTGACACCAGGCCCTTTGCTGACTTATACCCCAGTGGTCCACATTCCTTCCTGGGCTGGTTCAGGCCTGAGCAGCAGCCAGGAAGCCTTCAGCAGGCATGAGTGCTGTCGATAAAGTTGGTTTAAAAATAGGCCTAGGTGTAGGAGGGTATTATGGTGGCACGCCAGACGACAGCGGGCGAGAGGAAGCAGGCGTGTGAGAAGACCCTGGCCTGCCCACCCTTCCCCCTCTCAGACCAGGGTCAGTGGGGGGAAGAAATATCCTTCCTTCCGTTCTTCGAACCAATGTCACTGGTACACAACAGATTATCTCTGCCTTCCCTATCAGACGCTTACCCCTACACTGTCAATGTCACTGGGAGAAGAGACAGCCACCCCTACACTGTCAATGTCACTGGGAGAAGAGACAGCCACCCCTACACTGTCAATGTCACTGGGAGAAGATATACTGTACATACGGGAGCCCGCGATCCCCTCTTAGGCCAATGTCAGACAACTGTAAAACACATATTCTTTCCCCTCTCAGTCCAATACCATTGGCACAATAAGTACCCTGCCTTCCTCTCTTGCACCACTTCTACTGGGAGAGCAGATACCCTTCACCTCAGAGCAATGGGACTGTCAGACCTGAGTCACTGGGACAAGGTAAGATGAGCTGCAATCACTGGCTGTTCCAAAGATCACAGCTTATTGTGTCTCTTCAGTAAACACAGAAACCCCTTTGATGAGGGAAGAACTACTCTAAAACACAGGTATAACCTTCAGTATACTAATAATGCTTTCATGTTTTCCATGGTAGTGATACCGTATCTGGATATGGTGTCTCTCCATGTAATTTATTCAGAAGTAGAACATGTATCTACTCTATCCATCATTAAACATCGAAGCTTACTTATGAATATATGGACGGGTATTTAATACAGATATAAGGAAATTCAGATGTTTCATTGATTATAAAGGAGACCGACATGAATGCATGAGGTAAAACAAGTCTGCCGAATTATGGGATATTTATGGTTACCCTGGAGACTGGGCACATGGCAGACCATTGACTGATGTCATTTCAGTACCCTGGGCTACAGTACCCACCCAGACATCCGCTACCCTCAGTCACTAGGCTATTAGATACTCTATTAAAAGTAATAGCAGGAAACACACAAACCCATAAAACAATACCATCATGGATGGACTGTAGCCACACAGAGATGAGGGTTTCATTACCAAACAATTATGAATTAATACAGAATATCCTTGATGTAAACTGTCATTGCCAAACCATAATGATAAATAATATGTGTAGTCAACAGTCATTTTGAAACATGGACTGATACAGTCATGATGATATGTATAGCTAACTGTTTAGAAAGTGTCACATCGGGCAGGACAAGTTAAGGCTGAGTCTGCAGCACTCTAAATGGATTCAGCTGGGCATCACTGGGACCAAAGCTGTGGTTGAAAACCAGGCTGTTTAAAATGGGCAATGGTAAAAACAAATATTGGAGGTTAAAATATAACCGTTACCACTGTGAGTTCAGTATGTCATCCAGGCGTATGTGGCAGCATCTACTAAGCAAGGGTGCCCCGCTCTGACAAATTAGTATTTGTTCTCTTTGAATTATGTTAGGTTTGCTTTATTTAGCCTACCCCCACAAGTCACTTGAGCATAGTGATTTGTATTACCACTTCAAGCCAGAAGAGGGCAGCAAGCACTTGCCTAGTCTTTTATTCCCTGAATTAGAATGGAACCATTTAGATTCCACAGGGTTCCAGTGGGTTGACACCCAAAGTGTCCTCCTTCATGAGAGATGAACATCTTTGGAATAACAGAATATACCTTAAAATGATGTACTAGGATGTGACAAACTGTATCACCATCTGTCAGGGGTCGAGTTGAGCTCTTCAGTGGGGTAGAGAACAGAGTGACAATGCTGACTGCACACTATGTCCAATTCACTCGACTGCAGTCAAGAGATCAAATATCACTGTGAATGCACAATTAGATACCAGCGCCCTTTGGTTTGATGGAAGGTTTCCACAATGACCCTTCCTGTGTCAGTGCTCTGAGTTTATCACAGCGCCATTTCACAATGCACACAGACAGCATATCACTCTTACCTAAATACACACAAACTAAATACAAATAAACACTCATGTACATAACACAGAGACTCAAATAAACTAAAACATAGAGTAAAACACACATACAGATACTCAAAAGGGCATACAATCCTAAAAAAAAAAGAAGTATAAGATTTTAATCAATGTTGTGTCTGGGGTAGCCCCTATGGCCTTTCCCAGTCCACCCCAGTCACCTTGTCTGATGGTAGAGCATGGTGGGGGTAGGAGGGGGGCCTATCTATTATTGATAGCAGCAAAGCCTTAGAGGACAGGAGAAGGGGAGGGGGGGGGACTGCTGCCCTCTGAATACACACCGCCAGGAGGTGGTCCTCAGACAGCCTCCTCACACTCTCACTCACTCACTTATTTATTAACAAGGCTGGGCTCATTCCACCTCCCTGTGAGGAGAGAGAGAGAGAGAGAGAGAGAGAGAGAGAGAGAGAGAGAGAGAGAGAGAGAGAGAGAGAGAGAGAGAGAAAGAGAGGAAAGAGGGCGGCAGAGAGAGAGGGGGTGATAGAGAGAGAGAGAGAGAAAGAGAGAGAGAGATACAGGAGGGTTAAATTACCCTCTATCCACTACATCCTTGCATGTACACCCCAGAGCCTCAAATAGAAGCCCCATGCCCACTCAGAGGTATAATGAAATTCACCCCTCCATTCTTCTTCTCTGTTTCATCATTTTCTGTCCTCCTCCTGTCCGCACACTCCTTCCCTATTAGTGCTCAGTCACAGCCCTGTGGTAGAGGACAACACTTACTATCTCTCCACTTCTCCCTTCCTCCTTTCCTCTGTCTCTCCCTCCCTCCCTCCCTCCCTCTGTCTCTCACTCTCTCTCTGTGCCTCTGTCTCTCTCAGACATGTCTCTCTCTGTCTCTCTCTCTATCACCCCCTCTCCCTCGGATTACAAAAAGTTGTTGAAGTAAATGTTGAGGGAATGTCTGCGTGAGACAGTCTGTGGACGTTATGAGCAGTTTCACTGTGAAGTAATTGGTAACCCAGAACTGCCACTATCATTGAGTAAATTGAATGAAGGTAGCTGAAGCAACTAAAACGAGTTATCTTTCCTCACTGAGCACAGCGATCACGGCCACGATGGCTACCGAACATTGTGTGTAAAGCAGAAGCCATTGAGGAATATTCAGTCAGACTTTCACAGTGCCAGCTTGGTGGAAGAATGCCTTCACCTGTATTTTTGTGTCGTGCACAAAACGTGTGACTCACATTGTCACACACCCTTAGCTTAAGGAACAAACAGAAGAAAAAAAATCAACAGCTCTCACCAGAACCCCTAGAGACATACATGACACCTCTCCCTCTTTCACTCACAAGAGGACAAGACGAGTGCCACTCAGGGCTGCCGGACATTCTCTCATTCTCTCAGTCAATGTACTGACTTAGACTTTTACCCTGCTTTTTTAACACATTCTACACAGGAATATCTTGACAGTGTAGAAATGTATAGTAGTTCTCCTTACAAGGGATATGGAGATATTGGAGTTAACAGTCCTGTCGAAAAATTCCCAAAAATGTGAAGTGACAGGGCAAGGTGTGACCTGAGACACGTCTCTATACTGAAGGCGAGGCTGAGAGGGGCACAGCCTTGGCATGACCTGCCTACCTCGCCAACACCAGTCTGCTCTGATCACATCACCACAGCCTGGCACTACAGAGCTCACACAGCTCAGCCCAGAGGTAGAGACAGAGGGAAGGAAAAGGAGTAACAGAGAGAGAAAGGAATATGAAGATCACCAGGGTAGTCCATATCCATGAGTTTAACTACCCTGCCCTGAGAGAGAGAGAGAGAGAGAGAAAGGAATATGAAGATCACCAGGGTAGTCCATATCCATGAGTTTAACTACCCTGCCCTGAGAGAGAGAGAGAGAGAAAGGAATATGAAGATCACCAGGGTAGTCCATATCCATGAGTTTAACTACCCTGCCCTGAGAGAGAGAGAGAGCTCTGTAAAGGCCTCTATGTAACCTCATAGGGCATATGTAACCTGTAAGAATTCTTTGTAACATTTACTTTACCAGAAGTCAATGGCAGTAAATGGGAAACTCTGTATTTTCAGATTTTAACAACTCAGATATTCGTCTTTGCATATCAATTTACATTAGAGAATATTCCCGAAATAGGAAAATGCCATTGCATTTCATTACATTGTAGCAGAAAGATGCAAGTGAATTAATTGGGGGTTTCTGAACAGAATAAGAAAAAAACATGCCTTTATACTTTAAACTGTCTCCTCATAAGGCTGATTATGCTCTGTCAAATAAGGGAAGCCCACATCAAACCGTTGGAGTTTAGCAGCCAGGTTTAAGTGAGCATTTTCCGTCTTCCATTAAGAGATCATGCTTGCTCTCTAGTTTGATTGGGAGTATATATATACACAACAATATATCAGAGATACAGCTAAGACGGCATACTCTAAGAAGAGGCTTTTAGTACTTAGGTTGGAGAATTTACAGGCAGGTCTAGGATGCTTCCATTCATGCCCTTGAGGATTACCAGTTCTATAGGAGTTTTCCAAGTTCTAAAGGAAATGATGAAATTGACACACCTCAAACCTTCACTTCATCAAACTATACACCATCCTCTATTGTAAAAAGTCAATGAGACACAATTTCAAAAATGTTCATCTGGAGTCCAAAGGCTTGCTATTGTTTTGTTTACTAGACCTGCCTGTAAATTCTCAACCCTAAATACTACAAGCCTTTTCTTAGAGTATGTCATCTTAGCTGTATCGCTGATATATTCTAAAAAAGAAAAGAAAAACAGACCTCTAGCTCTAACCAAACTCCCAATCCAGCCAGAGAGCATTGAAAATGAATGGAAGCATATTCATCTCACCCTAAAGTCAAAAACGTTCTTGCTTCAAGCTTCTGCTTGAACTGTATCATCCTTAGTACTACCTCTGACAGATTGTTTAGAATAACAAAGCTATACCTCCAAACGGTAAACCTTCAATTTCCTTGATATATACTCCCTCATAGGTCATTTTTTCCACCCAATAAAGCCTCTCTTTAAATTATAATGTCTTAATGCTACCTCCTTCTGCTTTGGGATGTGTCATTTGGGTGTCTATATGATAGTTTGTGTGAAATAACTAGTCATTGCACTGTATCTGTAAATATGTTCACGACCCTAATTTGGTTACATAGAGTCCTTAGGTAGAGGTTAGGGTTATAGTCATGAATGTGTATTTTTTGACATTTTGATTTGCAGTTTTCTTTTAAAGGAAATTGTTTGATAATCACTCTTGTACATTATACAAAGGAATGTGTTAAGTCATAAATCAAATACCTACCAAAGATCAAACTAAAATGACTTATTTCAGAGTAGGCCTATAGGGCCTCTATGTAACTATTCACCTTGAATTTTGCAAGTGGCATGAACATTTAGATAACTATTGTAAGACTGGAGTCAATTACCACAAGAGGTGGTAAAAACATCCTCTGAAAATGTGAGACCTCTGACAGCATTGGATCGTGAAAAAGTGGCATACACCCATGAAAAAATAGCTTTTGAACAACAGAAGGATGGTCAATCATGCAACCCATGTTTTTTTTTTCTCACAAATGTTGACAAGAAAAAAAAAGAATTATTTTGAGTAGCTTTGAGAGCAAAGACAGAGTACTAACCATGTGTCACATCATCAAAAACTAAAACACTTGAGTCTCAAAGGAATGTTTCCAACATCTTGAGGAATCAATACTACAAAGGATTGAGGCTGTTTTGAAAGCAAAGGGAGGCCCTACCCAGTATTAGTATAGTGTTCCTAATACAGTGCTCGGTGAGTGTAGAGTCCCCACTATACAGCTAAAGAGAGAGAGAGAGAGAGAGGGGGGGGGAGGGGTCCTTTGACTACACCCAAATCAGGCTTATGAAATTGAGAACAAGATCTAGAATTAAGAACATCCCTGTAGAACACGTTAATAGAACATCTCCATAAACCATTAGAACAATCAAACCAATTGAACACATCCAGTGTTCTTGGCACTGTGTTCTTGGATGGTACTACTGCAGCAGCAGTCTTGAGTGCAGCTGGCTGTGCTACACCAGGGATTAGCCTCCTGGGCCCGGGGTAGGCAAGCAGTTATCTCAATGCCGGGTCACAGCCAACCCCACAGATTACCAGCCATAACATGAGCCAATCTAGCAGATTACAGCCCTAATCCACTGTTTTCTGACACTCAGGCCCTGACCCCCGAATGTGGGTGGCTGCCTGGTTTGACAGGCAACGAAGGTACAGTATGGTGTGAACACAACCATAGTCTTGCAACCCCAGACTCAGAAACGTGAGGAGGCTAGATATGGAGAGTTAACATTAAAAAGACCATCAACTAATTTAACCACTGTGCTGTTATATATTTTACCTATCACTGGAAGGTAGGTAATGGAATATAATATACTGTCTGTGGGGAGATAGTGTATTTTACAGGTGAGATGATCTTGCCTGTCTACTTTTAGAAACGAGCCAGTGTAAGATACTGTATGTTCTAGCAATAGTCAATGCTCCATTCAACTTGTGGCAGGCAGTGTGAGCAAGTAAAGGGTTAACTACTGTACCGCTCAGCCTGCTCTGCCAGCACACCTGTCCATCTCAGAGCAAAGCTTGCCAGGTCGCCATGGTCGGTGACGTCCAGCTGACAGCCTCCTGCCAGAGAGGATCATGAGGACAGGAGCTGAGGAATTGGGGATTGGCTGTTCCACTGAAACACTTAGCTGACATCACTGCCTGCGCCTGCTCAGCGCTCAGGCATACAGTAGACTCACTGGTGGTGACTGCATCAGGGTTCTTACTAACACTGGCAGACTGTCTAGTCTACCTGGTAATACTGTATGTTCTTGCATATTATGCAAACTACACAGGAACGCACACACACACGCACACACACACACAACAGCTGGTCAATAGGCCACAACCCCTCTGTGCTAATCTCCTGCAGTAGAGAAAGGAAAAGACTGATTTGCATGACAAGAGGAGAGCAGGAGAGAGACAGCAAGAATGAGAGAGGGGAGAGAGAGAGGAGGAGAATAGAGGCCACAGTAAATGAGTACTGAAGGATGGTTGGCTGGCTGGCTGCAACACATAGGAACTATCAAGTTCCTGCAATGGTTTCATTTTAAATCCTATGAGGAAGTCCACAACACCCCAAGCCTTCCTATTGTTGTGCAGACAGACAGCCACTGTGAGAAACTGAAAATCTCCGATTTTGAAAGTTGAAAACGTCTATTGCGTAGTCCCTGTTCACTGTGTGTACTGTTTGACTGAAGATCTTTCTCTCTTCCCTGTTAAACCATAGCCTGTCCACTGGGACCCAATCATCACAGTAGAACTGCATGAGCAAGCCAGACTGAATTACGACAACATAATGCGAATATGTGCTTCACTACTCTCGTTGCAATATTCATAGAGAGATGATGTCATTCTCAACGTTCCCGCTGCTCTGCTCTCTTCAGTGGCGGGGCGAAGGCTTCCCTCTCGTGAAAGCTGTAATGGAGGTCAGCTCTGAAGTGACAAGAGTACTGTAGCCTGTAGGGAGGAAAATTGTAGCTGGCTAAAACAGCCAGGAATGACCGTGTGATAACTGAGTCTTACCTAACCCATCTAGAATTCTAACAGGCGAGCCGAGAGGCAGGCTAAGTGCTTACCGGTTCATGTACAGGAAATACTAACACAGTACATTGTATTACTTTGCTCATCTTTTGGATAGGACACCTACACTGTTCATCTACTGTACTGGAGTAGGGCAACTCTAAGGCAAAGGCAGGAGGAAAGCAAACAAAGGGAATTCTTATCACACCTCAATAATACAAGTACAGTAACTTTACCCTAATTCACACTGCTGAGCCGAACAGAGCTGAGCTGTACTGGGATGAGTTTGTTATGTGGCATCCACTGTACGGTAGTTGCCGAAACAGTGCTGGAAAGGACAATGTGAAAGGAAAATATCTGAGCCAGCACAGTGTGGTTTGGGTCAGGCCTCCAGTATAGTGTGTAAAGCCCATTACTGTTGTACTGCTGTGATTTACCCATAAATCTCTGCTTTCCATTCCTAACTTTGTTTCCCACTATCTGTGGGTATTCCATGTTCACCAGGAGGTCACAATTAAATTCTCTCTGGTCTCAGACGGACATAATCATTTATTAATACCCTGTTACCACATTAATTGGCTCCTGCTAGTCATCAATAACCCCCACCTAGAAGGCATCCTCCACTAGCACAGAATCGACAGGGCGAGATGAGAGGCAGGGAGAAGGTTGAAACAAGGGAGACCTTTATGTGGATGACATTGTGTATTGAGTATTAAGCAGGGATTAAAAGCCTCTAATATCTTATTTCAGGTTACTAAGGGAAGGAAATATGAGCGTTACATGAGGTAACAAAGCACAACAAAGACAAGCTGTGCTTCACCGTACAGTAAGTTAAGTAAACGAAACTGAGGAAAGCTTTCTTGAAAGCAGGTGTTCAAGGTGTAGGCACTGTTTCTGTACAGATGGTCGAGGAGTCGAGGACCCAAATTTCTCCTCATCACTGTCTTGCCGGTGATCCAATCAGATCCTCAACATCTGGCAACAAGAGTTTAGTTCCATCGCAGCAGCAATCCTATCCAGGTACAGTACATCTGGTCAGGCCCATCTGGTATCAGCTGGTGCCTCACTGCTTTCTAAATCTGAAACCCTGTCTCTGGTCCCGTCTGGTCTTCAAAACACTGGCGCAAACAACAAGCTTCCTATTCCCAGTAATTAGTACAGTACATATACAGGGAACACAATACAAACACATGCAGTATGGGCTTTGGATGAGATTATATCAATGGGTTTGAGACACATGATGATACAGTATACCAGGCCAGGGATCTGACTCATACAATGTGATTGATAAGTTTGCTTATATTTGCTAATCATTCACCACTGGTGCTAAAGCCACAGTGAAAGTGAACCTCAGAGGAGGAAATCAATTAAGCACAAATTAATTAATTCACATGATGCTACTTACCCTTTGCAGTGGGAGGGTCAGCCATAAATATTAATGATATTCCAAAGACTGCAGGCTAGTAGATTAGCTTTGGGTATGTGCCAAACTGGTTCTTTAGGACTGAATTAAATCACCATCTGGGAACAGGCATCAGGCTTTACCACCACCAATAGAGTGGCAGCATGTTTCTTGTCTTTCTTGTATTGTTTGTTTTCATGCAAATGACCAGCCATATTTCCATATGAGATGTTCATTGTTGTACCATATTTGGTGTGAGATGCCAAGTAATGCTAATATGCAGTACAGTAGATGTAGTACACAGCTTGTGACTGACATTACAAGCTCTGTACTAGGGAGCAGGATGTCCACTGTGTAGGGTGAAGAAACACACATCTACTGTACTGTACTCACTGCTGTTTCTTAATACATTGGTTTTGGTATGTCCGAAAGGGCTCCAATGAACTTTAAATCAAAAGGGCATACGATTTGCCTGCAGGAACTGATATTTCAATTCTACTTCTGGAATCAGAAACCCTCATGAAAATAGTGATCATTGACTATGTAGTCACTATGGTTTAGACTACAGCTCAGGTTTCAGACCAAGGAGGACACACAGTACACCATTCAATAACCATAAAATAAATGTTTATGTCAATAACAGTCCTTAAATGGTAATTTACCTTTAATGGAATTGTGTGCCGCCACTGGCACTCAGATGGCACTCAGATGAAAAGCTGTTTTACGATCACTATTACTGGAGAGTGACTACAACACATCCTGGAGACAAAGAGTTATATAGCTCTCAGATAATGTATGTTCCCTCTCTGGTGAATACATTAGTAGTCAGACATCATACTTCCTAAACCATGTCAATACCAGCACATTATAGAGAGAAGAGGGTACTCAAATATGTTGTCAATAAGTTGGGGGGGATACAAGTTCATGATGCAGTTAAAATAAATATTTCAGAATACTTGAAATTGTTACATACTGTAGATTTAGTTGTAATACCACAAAACTACTGTAGCTAGTGAAGGTACCAAGATAAACCTGAAAAAGACCACTGGAGGAAGTGTTTCTTTTAGGATTGTTAGCATAATCAGGGAACCTCATTACATGATGATGATGAGGATGAACATTTTGTACGGTCTTTCCAGTAATCAGAGGGCCTCTGTGATGGTGATGGGAGTAAAGCATAGTATAATCTGAGGCCCTGTTAGAGGGAAGGCCAGACAGGTCTCCATCTGCAGGTTCGCCTGGGTAAGCAGGCAGTCCCCGCTCCCCCTCTCTCTCACCCCCACATCACCCCTGGCTCTCCTCATCTCACCCCTGTCTCTCTGCTCCTTCAAGCAGAACTACCACCTGCTGAGCAAACCCAGAATGCATCTCCATTACCTAAACAATCTAATTCCAATTTATGTCACTCAGTATAAGCATGTACCAGAACACTAACATTATAAATTAACCAAATACTCATCAAACATTAAATCAATATCTACAGTAGAGACATCAAAGGTATTTCTATGTAAAATGTGGTTTCTATGTGGTTTAGTTAAAACAATGATTTCTCTGTAATCCCTGACTCAAAACACAGTCAAACACCATAACAAACAACATCATTCTCAGTATTTCATCTCATAATAAATCATGCAAATTCATAACATAGGTATATACAAACACTAGGAATGCCCAATCTGTCCTCTTTTTTGTTGAATGAGGCCATGTACAGAACAGAGAGTGTTGCCAGTGACAGCTTGGACCCTCTGTGAGAGGAGACCAGTGGGCAGTGTTTCTGTACGACTGTAGGACTGGGGGGAAGAATCTATCACACTCTTTCTCAATGATCTGATCTGCCCACAGCAGTGCTCCTCTGAAAATAGCACAACCCTCAACCTCAGAGAAAAAAAAGAAAGAGAGAAAGAGATTTCCATAGTGGCAGATGGAACAGGGGTTTGTAGGAGGAACACCTGATTGCAACCAGTGCCCTCTCCATCCTCCGGTCTCTCTTCCTCTCCATCCTCCGGTCTCTCTTCCTCTCCATCCTCCGGTCTCTCTTCCTCTCCATTCCACAGTCTCTCTTCCTCTCCATCCTCCGGTCTCTCTTCCTCTCCATCCTCCGGTCTCTCTTCCTCTCCATCCTCCGGTCTCTCTTCCTCTCCATCCTCCGGTCTCTCTTCCTCTCCATCCTCCGGTCTCTCTTCCTCTCCATTCCACAGTGGACATCCAGTGCTTGCTCCGTCTCTCTGTTCCTTATAGGAGTCCCAGGAGCCACAGCCTCAGTGACCTAATGGTTATCCCTTCCCTCTGTGAGTGTATTACAACTGAAGCATCGATCGAACTGAAACATGATTCATAAAAAGTACTTCTTTTTTTTTAAATGTATTGAATAAATCCAAACACAGGTAATTGGAGAAAATGGGAAATGGAAAGGTGAATTCAATTTTCATCAATCAATCATAATATTTCCACTAAGAACTCAAACAGCTTTCACTATATATTCGCCTGAGTGTAATGGATGATGGTGGTTAATGTCTACATTTACAATGAAAAAAGACAGGCAGTGATAAATGACATCTACTAAGCTACCTACTGTACTTTCAAATGACAGGGGTACAAAAATCCACTGCATCTCCATTTACCTTCTAGTCAAATAAATCAATATATGCCACTCCTTTGCATGGGAACTTTACGTGTCAGGGTAACTAAATACAAGCTAGCCACAAAACTGGAGGATCGTATTGAAGACTGAAATACGATACACAGATAAATTATTGAATAGAAAGGAACAAATCTGACTGTCCGTCTTAAATGGTACTCCTCCGAGAACACTTACAACAGCCAATGGAGGGATATCAAAAAGCTGTTAACCTAATACTTGTTGGGTAACCTAATACTGTTAACCTAATACTTATTCACCTAAGACTACAAAGTTAGAGCTAAAGATACTCTGGCTGAGTCGTAGAGCCTAATGTCTTCTGACAACATCACTTGATGGCCTTCCATAACTCTGGACGATCCACCATTCTTTCCAGGCCCTGTAAACTGATTAGCTTCACTGGCTACGGCTAATCTAGCTGACAGGACCCTAGTCCACGCGGAAGTCCTCCACTCAGCCATGGGAAAGTTAGCGGGGCAGCACAGGGAGGAGGAGAGCAATCCAACACTTGAGATCAGCACGAGACTTCACATCCACTTAAAGTTCATCTCACTGCCCGGATTGTAGTACAGTGTTTAAAGAATGAAACCAAAGTACAGACAGTACAGTACACTAGTTGATCAGGAAAACAGCCCTGACCCTAACACAATGTGATATTATGACAACCTTCTACATCTCAAAGACAGTGGCAAAAAGTGATAAGTGACACTCTAATTCAGGGGAACACAGCTAACACACAGATACACTGTGAAAAAAAGAGTACCTTTGAACATGGCTATTCAATAATCTACAGCTACATGCAGCACAATATTAAATCCACTAGGCCGCTTCACTGTGCCTTTGTATATAGCCAATGCTGTAACAGATGAATTACTTACCAACAATTATGGTGCACTGGGAGAATCACCGGTCTCTAAGATGTCAGAGTTGGTTTTGAGTCCATTAATTAATGATACTACCATCATCACAATCAGAGATGTGCAACTCACTGCTCCATGACCTTATACATTATTCAACAAGAGGGGGGGGGGTTACCAAAATGGGCTTTAAAAAACGACTATTTAAGAAGAAGTATTTGAGGTTTAGGCCTGTGTGCGTTCTAATTCCCTACACTTGCCTTGTGCCTTAGCCAAAAGAAACCCAATCTGGGATATGATCAACTCCAGTACACTAAGTTATGAAAACCACCTGAACAAATTAAAAAACTGAATAATTTCAATAAACATTGGGGCAAAGGAGAGCCAACAGAGAAGCAGAGAGGGTAATTAGGTTGGCGATTAGGTTGACGATTAGGACGAAGCAATTAGGTTGACATAAGGCGTGAGTGAGTGTGAATGAGCTGATGTTTTAGGACTCAACTCTGAGCTCCTCTCTGTTCAAAGGGAGAGACTTTCACTGGGGTAGTCATTAGAACCAATCGCACGGATTTATCAAGGCAAATTAGCTAATCTCTACGACAGCCCTACAGTTCAGTGTTAGAGGCCATAGCCAAGCGTGACCAATATTATGCTGCCCCAGCTGCCAGCCGTGGGAGGGATGAGGCGCCGGGGGCCGTGAGGGGACACCCTCACGACAACCCCGGCAGGCCCACATACAACATCCTGGTTAAAAAAAGCCAACAGATGGGGGACGTGGTCCCCAATAACAATCTCTCTCATAAAACATGCATAACCAACTTTGCATACAGTATGAACATTGTATAGACAAGTATGCAGAAGCTTAGGCTACATTTGCTATTTCTATTATTATGGACAATAGCTGTTCAATGGCATTTCAGGTTTTATGTATATGTACTTTAATCTACTTTTGCGGTCACGTCACTCAACCTGTTTCATCCAATTCAGTTTCAAAATTAAAGAAATGAAGCCGATGTAACAACATATCAACACAAGGTTGTTACTACAGTTATTACAGTAATTACAGTTTTAAGAGCAACTCTGAGCTCCTCGTTTGTGTCATGAACTCAAAAAACCTACCCTAAAATAGGGCTTGAGGTCAGTTATGGCTCCAACTTCCATGAGCAAAGATGTGATGTGACATAATTCAATGGAGTTTAGAATGCTGCAACCAGCATTTGCATGATGTGCAATGCACTTTCAGACTGTTTACTAAGACTGGTTAAAGACAATGTACAATAAAAATCATGCTGTACATTAGTTAGTTTAGTGTTTAGTGTTTTTTTCTCAGTTCAGAACTATTTGCTCAAGCCAATTGGGTCCCTTAGACTTTGACAGTCATTAATGTCATCCCTGGCTAAGGCCATGCAGTGTGACTCCACTTACCTTCCTCTGGTCCTCCAGAGCGTGAGTGACAGTCTTCCTCCTCTGATGGTGCTGATGATGGTGGTTCTGGGTCCCCTCTGCAGCCCCTGGTTCCATCTCACTCCCTCTCTTTCTTTATTCCCAGCTCTGCAGTATCACCCGCATACACAATAATCCCTGAGGGAGAGGAGAATCCCCGGATCCTTCACATGTGATTCTGTACTTCCCCTTCCGCCCGCAAGACTTCAGTTGATGTACCTCTTCACCCAAGGGATGATCATTCAGATCGGACAGCTCTTGATTCCATCTCAGACTTAGTGCCAGTCAGATACTTCCTCTCTTTGCTCCTCAGACCCAGCTCAGATGGGATGCTCTGATGAGGGTCTTAAAGAGGTAATCTGTAATTGGTATGTCACTTAAATGCCTCATGAGCTTAGTTCAACTGTCTTACCCCATTAGAACCCAAAATATATGCTTGTTTTACTCCATTGGTTGTAAACATTGCAATTGTAAACAAACACTGGTTAAAACATGGTTAAAACTATCATTTTGATCTCATGGATGGTCAGTCCTTGCATCCATAGCTCTGTCTATGCAATTGAGAGTGCATTTCTCCAGCCCAATCCTTCAGCTGCTTAAAAAAGCCTGCTTTGTTATTGTTTGAAATACAGATTGCACTTTTAAGAACAAACACAAATAAATCCTCGCCATCGGTCTAGCAGGCAGGGATACGTTACATGGAGACTTTCTCCTCCTCAGTCCCAACTCAGCAGTATCCACTATAATCACACAATAATCCCTGAGGGAGAGAGAGGGATCCTTGAAATCCGGATCCTTCACACATGATATTTCCCTTCCCTGAGTGTTTGGAGGCTGTGCCAGTGTCAGTCAGTGGTGTGGTCAAACATAGTCTCTACCCACACCTACAGTAGAGTGTATCTACATTTAATGTGTGCCTGGTAAGGTTTACCTAGTAGGGTTAAGGTCTGGTAAGGTTACAGTCTGTTCAGAGAGACCAGGTAAGGTTTGAGTATGGTAAGGTTAACCTGGTATGGTTTACCTGGTATGGTTAGAGTATGGTAGAAAGACCAGGTCAACCACAGCTCTGCGTCTTCAGTCTCAGCCCAGAGGTGGAGCAGTGAGGACTGGGATGCAGCATCAAGGGAGACTGGGTCTGGGTCCTGCCTGGTGTCGCTGGCCTTTGGTGCATGATGGTCAGTGGTCACTAGGGATGCCAGCAATGCCTTGTCTTCATTGTCAGTTGTAAGATTTGAATCCAGTGAAGAGATGTGATGAAGTGTTAAGCATGGTTCAGTCCACAGGGTTTAATACTGTAGGCTTCCAGTCCCATGAGCCTGGGGAAATGGGCTGGAGAATCCCACCATGTAAATCACACCAGCACTGTCAGAGAGGTGGACCCCATGGAGTCTGTTTTCTTCTCATGACAAATACACACAAAATGTGGTAAATATGAATTTATGAGAAACATACTGCTATGCATTGAAGAGGGGGACGCTGGAGTTGTACCCATTTCGATTTCAGCTCCACTTTACAGACTCCTGTGGGAGAAAAAGGATGCGTTCAAAATAAACTATGGAAGATGTTTTGAGTCAATATAGCGCTATACTGGATATTCCTATAGAAGCAGTAAAACGGTACATCATCTTCTCCATCCTGAAGAATCAACGTGCACGCGCCAATCCCAAAGCAAAACACGTCTTCGCTTACCCAAGACAAACTTAAGTTGTTCCCGTCAGAAGTATGCTACGGCATTGTTGTTTGATCAAAACAAATAGCGGTAATTCCATAACCCCACACTTTCACTTCACTACATCCAAAGGCAATGAGAGAGTTGGTTCCAGGCGAACGCTAAGTGTGTGTGCTATTTGTGAGAAAAGTTACTCACCCAACAGCATCCACTATATCGATGCAATTGCAAACTGTCGTGCACCATGCACTAGCTGGTCCAGGGCGTCTGTGCTCATGCATGATATAATTGATCTCCCCTCCGTGCGCATGCCGTGCACAAATATTGACCAGTGACCACGCTCCTCGTGTGTAAAATTGAAGAGCATAACGTCATGGCAGTTTCCAAAGAGAACTTTTAGGTATGAATTTCCTGCCATCTAGTGTTAAAACGTAGCTATTCACTTGCTTTATTTAGGTTCTCAGCCATTCCACGACCGCGAGGACATTGACCTGGGCTCAGACGAGGTGGCGTGACAGGTGGCACATTTTGGATTGGCACACTGTGGGTGTATGATCTCCTTCTCTGTAGTGAGTGTTTCAACCTTTATTTTACCAGATTAATTTAATTGAGATTTAACATATATTTTACAAGAGCCAAATGTCATTAGGACTTCTAAAAGACTGGCTGTGGAAACATACATTCTATCAACTACAATTGTGTACAGGCTAGGCGGGCTCGCCTATTACACTAATGCCGAGTTAGAACTTCATACCCCTTCTTCAGTGTATGATGTGATGATATGATGATAATGTGTTTTAATGTGATATGACGTTCGTTTCTATAATTTTGCATGGTGATGCTAAGCAATTTCCATCCTTGGATGGACAATAGTTACATTGTATTGTATTCTATTATTTGTATTTATTATTTTCTATTCTATTCTATTCTAAACAGATACGATGGCATCGGTGAGAGACAAGCTTCTCCACCACCTCACTCCCAGACCAGAGGGGGGAGGGAACATCAAGGTGACCATCGTGGGTGTGGGTAACGTGGGCATGGCATGTGCCCTCAGCATCTTACAATCAGTGAGTCTTATCATGCATATCTGAGGGTGCCATTATATACCTTTTGACTTGCCATTATATCCCAGCCGGTGTTGCAGTGTCTACACCAAGAGGAAAATCAAGCTAAAGATATATAGAATTCCAGCTCCAGTAGCCTGCATTTCAGAAATATTCCCCCTGACAAAGGGTGGGTAACTTTTCTAGCATCAGAACTGTAACAGGCTTTACACACTACAGGGCTGAACCGTACCGTACTGTGCTAGCTCAGATACTGTATTTTCTTTTCACTTTGTCCCTTTTCAGCACTGTTACAGTAACTGTGATGGATGCCTAACCAGGCCAGCATAGTACAGCTCAGCTTGGTTCACTTCAGTATGGCTGGGTAGTGTGAAAAGGGCATAAGAGTCTGTCTATACAATTACCTACAAATATGAATGATCTAGGCTACATCTGTCTTGCTCTAAAGGGGGTGGCAGATGACGTCACCCTGATAGACACCATGCAGGACAAACTACAGGGGGAGGTCCTGGACCTGCAGCACGCTAGTCTGTTCCTGAAAACCCCCAAGATCACTGCCGCCAGAGGTGAGAGGTCAAACCTCAGACTTTCTCCTCCAATGAGTTTTGAGAAGAAAGCAAGGATAGGAAGGACAAGAAGAATCAAGGAAAGACTTCTGAGATTTGGTGAAGGTTTACCTGTCCTTTCTGTGAATAGGATACAAGGAGGAAATATGTACTTCTTGCAGTAATGCCAAACTGTCTGGATTTGGGGTTTATGTTATATACTTAAAATAATTGATCACAAATGGAGCATGATTAGATGAATCTCTGAAGCAAAGCAGTATTTCCCCAGTAATACCTGGTCATCATGTCTGTACTGTCAAATGTTCTCAAACCAGAGCTTTCTCCTATACATGTTCCATACATACTGTATATACAAGATACATGTTGGACTATTTCATTGTAGCAGAGGTGATTTGGAATCTCGTAATGAGGTAGCCTTGAAGATGTCCTCTTGGCCTAATGATAAATGGTTCTGTCTTCCATGTAGGAGACCTAGGTTTGAACCCTGCCAGTCACATCATGTTTCCCTGTAGACTATGCAGACACGGCCAACTCCAGGCTGTGTGTGATCACTGCGGGGGTGCGTCAGAGACAGGGTGAGAGTCGTCTGGCCCTGGTCCAGAGGAACATACAGGTGTTTAAACAGATCATCCCACCCCTGGCCCAACACAGCCCAGACGCTATCCTCCTTGTGGTGTCCAACCCTGGTAAAACACTCTACTGTACTACTGCTGCCCGCTATTACATTAAAAACAAACAAACAAACAAACACCAACAGTCTCATAAGTCAGACTTTACATCTACAATGACTTTCAAAGGCCCAGTCCAGGGATGTGTCAACTTTTCAATCTGCAAAATGAATCATTGTGCTTTCCCGTGATGTTCAATGATGATTTTAGTCAAAAAATAATCCTTTTGTGGAGATATGTGTAGTTTTTGTAAAGTTCCAAATCTCAAACTGTCTGCTTAAACAGAACGTATACCGTGGCATAGCTTTTCCTTACATTACACTTAATGGTTCATGTTTTAACAAATATATTAAAATGCAATCTGCTATAGCAGTAAAAATGAAGAAGTGATTGGGAAAACAGTGGGGGAGACAACTTGCCTGTACTAGCAGTTGGGAGTGGAGTGAGGGGAGGTTTCTTTTTTACCCTTGTTGGTGGCTAACCTAACCTCCATGGTCCTGTCTACTGGTGTTGCTGGTTCAGTGGATGTGCTGACATATGTGGCCTGGAAGCTGAGTGGGTTCCCCCAGGAGAGGGTCCTGGGCAGCGGCACCAACCTGGACTCAGCACGCTATCGCTACCTGATGGGAGAGAGACTGCAGATCCACCCCAGTAGTGTACATGGACATATCATAGGAGAACACGGCGACTCCAGTGGTAACAACCTGACTGACTCAAATACAGCCTCATGTTCAAGCTGTAACGTATATAATGCATTGTACAGTATGTGTTGTATTGTTTGGCTTATGCATGATTGGTTTGAATAGAGGACTATGGCCCGATTAACTGGAGACAGATTAGGCCTAGTCCTGGATTAAATAACATTTTCAATAGAAAATCCCTATTAAAGATGTATAGGATTAGGTGTGATCTGTGTCTGGGAAATCAGCCCTACATCACTATAAAACAGTTCCCTCATTGCACTTCCTCTTCTGTCCACACAGTGGCGGTGTGGAGTGGGGCCAATGTGGCAGGGGTCAATTTGGAGAGCCTCACCAGTGGTCTGAAGAGAGGGGCGGAGCATGAATCAGAGGAATGGGCTGAGGTACACCAGACAGTGGTGGACAGGTACTGATAATGAACTACATTATCCTGCTCAGGGGAAAATGCTCTGACCGAATGGTCATACTGCAATCTATTTAGGAGGCTTTTTCAGTATGAAGAAAGATTAGAAAGATTTGTATGTGAAATGTACTGAAATTGAGTATGTAGAAAATGGCAGGATGTCATACCAGATTTGCATTTCCATGTAGTATGAATTCACTGCACACAGTCCCACAATTCAGTGGAGCAGGTATGGGCGGTGGCAGTAGTGAAATTTAACCAATTAACAACATGGTTAAGTTACAGATGGTGGTTTCTCTGTATGAATGAGGTGTAGTATGTTGAAATGTGTCGCTTACTGCATACATTTTACTAAACAATAGGCTCTACAGTACATAGTATGTTGTATGGTTAGTATGTCGTAGATACTAAGTAAACAGTAGGCAGTAGGAGCTTTCTGTCATGGCCACTGACTTCTAGTCACATAATAACCCAACTGTATCACAATCAGAATCACATCACAATCAGTATTACATTTACCAAGAATTTGTCCTGTTGATGTGGAACTGTATATTATATTACACTTAAGGCACATGATACATACAGTAAGACAAGACAATACTATATACACAGTGCAATAACAGAGGAATGAACAGAGAATCCAAAAAACACAGTATTTGTTATTTGTTTTACACTGATGAGAAACACAAAATCATAAGCACCATTCGGCCTGTCTAGAGGATACAAAGGTCAGTGAATCTTCACTACTAACACTGTCATCAGTGAAAACATCTCTCCAAATGAGGACACAGATTTTAATGCAGAGGAAAAATGTAGGCCCTGTCCACTGATGGATAAATTGTCTCTGTATTGTATGTAGTAATGCTGCATTCAAGTGCTCTTTGGAAATAGGAAACTCCGAAATTGCATTTACTATTGAGTTTCCCACTCTGAGCTATCTCTGAATCAACCAATAAGGATGCTATCTCCGGGAGATTGAAGTGGGAATGTTCAGAGTTTCCAAGGAACACTTGAACGCACCAGAAGTCTGAGGTGACATTCCTGTAAAGTGACCTCAATGTTCCTAGTGCTTATGAGGTGATCCGTCTGAAGGGGTACACCTCCTGGGCCATTGGTCTGAGTGTGTCCAGCCTAGCACAGGCCATGCTGAAGAACCAACGCACTGTCCACCCTGTGTCCACCCTCATTAAGGTACAGTACTGTAGGTCTCCACAAGGGGCCAGCACAGCTCCCTATATGACCACTTAGCAGTTAGCTGTGTTTGGACACACCTTGCCAAGAGTGTGCAAAGCTGTCATTAAAGCAAAAGGTGGCTACTTTGAAGAATCTAAAATATAAAACATATTCTGGTTTGTTTAACACTTTTTTGTTTACTACATAATTCCATATGTGTTCCTTCATAGTTTTTATGTCTTCAATATTAATCTACAATGTAGAAAATAATAAAAATAAAGAAAAACCATTGAATGAGAAGGTGTGTCCAAACACACACACACACACACACACACACACACACACACACAGTATATAGC
Organism: Argentina silus; assembly: GCF_951799395.1. NCBI lineage: Eukaryota > Metazoa > Chordata > Actinopteri > Argentiniformes > Argentinidae > Argentina > Argentina silus. The sequence goes on along the minus strand of NC_139657.1, from coordinate 15,892,573 downwards.
ATGTTGTCTGTGTTTTCTCCCAGGGCATGTATGGGGTGGAGGAGGAGGTGTTTCTCAGTCTGCCCTGTGTGCTTGGCTGGGGTGGGGTGTGTGGAGTTCTCAACCTGCCACTGAGGGACACGGAGGTTCGAGGACTGCAGGAGAGTGCACGCATCCTGGGTCAGACTGCCAGAGAGCTGGGCTTCTGAGCCATGGAGCCTCAGGACAAGGCAACAAATGAATAAAAGCCACTCTGAGACTAACAAGCACCGCTACACCGCTATCTATCTATCTATCTATCTATCTATCTATCTATCTATCTATCTATCTATCTATCTATCTATCTATCTATCTATCTATCTATCTACCTATCTATCTATCTATCTATCTATCTATCTATCTATCTATCTATCAACACATTGGGCTCCTTTTGTGTGATTAAACAGACAGTACACTTTGCCTTTTGTCACCATTCATTTGTGAGAAAAAATCAACAACTGGGCTTGTTTTTTGCTTGTGGATTGATAAAGGGAGGCAGCAACAGTTTGTCTGTCCCATCCTCAATGCTAAACAAATTGGATATCAGATAGTGACATCTACTTGTGCTGCTTATGACCAAAGGAGGGCATCATTGCCCCTCTTGTAAGTGAGGGAGCAAGTTAGATGTATGGCCAGAAGAGGGCAGACTAGAGTATTCTGGTGCACGACTGTTCTCACACTATACACTCCCTCAGGTGTTTCTGAGACCTTGGCATGAGTACCGCCATAAAGGTGTTCAACTCCAAGGGTATGTTTATCTAAGTGTGGAGGAAGATGTTGCATTATCAGGTGAACCTAGTTTCTACCAACCCCGGACCTGATACTATATCTGTGCCTTTTTATCTACTTGGATGTATTTACACGTTTCACTGTGTGACACACAGTATGATCTGACTGTACTGTAACTATGTACTGTAATTGTGGTTGACCCAGTGACCCTATACTGTGTTATTTACCATACACTGTTGCAAGAATGTCCTCTTTGGAAGATAAATGATTCAATACTAATAATAGGTAATTGGTCTTTTCTATCCAAAATCTATGTTCTTCCTGTTTCATTCTTGTTGCTAGGCCTACAGCCATTTTTAAGAAATGCTCTATATCAACTGCTGCTCTCTGCCCAGCTTTAAACAAAAGCTTCAACTCTATTATGGTGCTTTTGATAATGAGATTGTGCCGCGTGATTACTTATTTTCACCGCCAGAGGTCATTACATGCTCAGTTTTATTCGTTCAGGAAAGTGCCTTGACAAGATTTTGAGATTGGGAGTGTTTTGCATTTATGACATAGGACGCCGGCGAGTAAAACAGAAAATATGAAATTTTAAGATAAAAGGTGATGGGTTGATAATAGAGCGTGTGTGGCAGGTAAATAAAATCAGTAGGCTGCTGTTCCAGGGACTGTTATTATGCGTAGCCTGTGAAGCATGTCAACATATATGAGAGACGAATCAGCTTTGATTCGATTGAGATTATGAATGTTGTCTTTTTTTTCAAGACACCGTCTTGAGATTGCCATTGGGCATTTCACCGGAGAAAACACAATAGCTCGCTGAATTGTACGCTGTCCAACCAAATGTGGTGCTGAAAAGAATGATCCACCATAGATCACTTGGATGAAACTTGTCATAAGGCAACTATGGCTTCTAAGTTATGATAGACCACTTTTGCCATGTGCGTATACATTTGAACTTTTTAAATAATATGCACCAAAACGGGGCTTTCGTTCGCGTGATGGAATGGCACAGCGTCCAACAGAACGAAATCTGACAGTGGATAGGCTGGCAAGGGAGGCTAACATCTCGGCGCAGACAATGTGCACCTGTAGCGCACTCATTTTAAGGGTCATTACGCACGGCAGTGATATGCCCTTTCAGACATACCACACGTCATAAACATTATGTTTACCTTAAATTAATCGTGTTTCTATGCAAGGTTTATAATGGCCAATTATTCTATACAGAGACACGCTTGCCATTTATTTTCTTCTCTTAGACTGTAGCCTGGATACCGAAGAAAGCGTCCTTGGTATTTGAGATTTTAAAGACCAAGAGAAGGGTGGACGGGGGTGGGGGAGACTGATAATTTGAAGACTTGCCAGGGGTACATTGTCAAATTCAAAAGGCATTTCAAAGAACCAAACCATTCACTTTTTTCATTCTCTCTCCTATTTTTTCTTTCTCTCTGTCTTTCTTTCTTTTCGCCCGGTTGCAGGCCGTTTGAATCCACCAATGGGCTTTCAAGTTGGAGACATTGGAATGTAAATGAGCCCAGCGCGTGCTCCTGGCGCAGTGAAAGCTCGGGATTGTTTATTGAGCTCCCGGAGCCACGCGCCTGGCTCGCGGAGTTGGGGAGCAGAAGAATCACACAGCGGGGCGGGGCCTTGCAGGGAAGCGTGCGTCTCCAAAGGGGTGGGGTGTGTGGGGCGCGTGTTGAAAAAGAGGAGTGCTGCCAAAGTTTGGGTCAGATCGGCTCGTGGAGTAAGCAAGGCACAGTCAAGAAAGACTTGGACCCCAGATAGCCACTGCGCGCTCCAGCTATAGCCACACGGTCCCCACGCGAAGGACACGAGAGCGGTGCACTGCCAACCCTGTCTGTTTTTCTTCCTCTCCTCTTCCACTGAGTGTGAGAGTGCGCTCCTGTCGCCAGTTCCGCGTCTATAGAATCAGTAGCCCTGTCTCATCACCGGACGAGATGGAAACTACTACCACCACCATCACCACCACGCAACTGACTCAGAACGCGTGCCCCTTTGGAATGACAGAGAGACGCGCCACAATCACCCTGCACGCACCGGCCCAGGACTGCGCTCTCCCCACAGCCCACGCCAACACCACTGCAGCCGCTTACCAAAGCAAGACCAAGGTGCTGAAAAGACAGCGCTCCAGCTCACCAGAGCTTCTGCGCTGCAAGCGGCGGCTCAGCTTCAATGGCCTCGGTTACTCCATCCCCCAGCAGCAGCCTGTGACCGTGGCCCGGCGGAACGAACGAGAGAGGAACCGGGTCAAGCAGGTTAACATGGGCTTCCAGACGTTGCGTCAGCATGTACCCAACGGCGCAGCCAACAAGAAGATGAGCAAAGTGGAGACGCTGAGGTCCGCCGTTGAGTACATCAGGGCCTTGCAGCATCTCCTAGACGAGCATGATGCAGTGTCAGCGGCGTTCCAGAGCGGGGTGCCGTCCCCAACCATCTCCAACACCTACTCGGCCGAACCGGAGTCGCCTCACTCCACCTACTCGTCGGACGAGGGGAGCTACGAGCCCCTGAGCTCCGAGGAACAGGAGCTGCTGGACTTTACCACCTGGTTCGACAGGTACTGAGCGAGCTACAGGTAGTCTAAATGGCATCACTGTCACACAGCACTTGTCTGTAAGCTACTTCTGAAGCCCCTAGTTGAATGACAAAGAATGACATTTGATTACGTTATTCGACTCGCTCTGCAGCAAGGCAAGCCATCCGTGAAAGCGCTCTCTGTGCTTGGCACTGACTCTCTTTCCCTCCCCTCTCCAGGCAGTTTTTGCAGGTGCAAAGCAATAGCGAGAGAAGAAAGTAAATCAGAGAGCATTTGGTCACCGTTGCTATGCTACGGGAGAGAATGCCATAGGCTGCAGCGGCCCTAGAGTCCCTCTTGGAACAACACAGGGGAGAAAGAGACTGTGCGTGCATGCTGGACAAAGTGTCCCAAGGACGAGGGACTGCCAGTTTGACGCATGGAATTAAAGAATTCTCCATCGATGTTCGAATAAGTGCAATTATACACGACACGGGATCTGCAGAGATTGCACTGTTATCCATCAGAAGTGCTCGGCTGTATAGTTCCTGAGGACTTTTTTCTCTCACAACATCAGTTTCAGATGAGCGCAAGCCCTCCTCAACTGCCGCATCTGTTGGAGCGAAGATAATGCGCCATCTTTGAACTTTTTTGGTGTATATTTTTTCCTTGAAATTGAAATTGTATCATAGGCCTACAGTGCATTGTTTGCTATGAAGACTTATTTTTGTACATTTAGATAAACAAAAATTAAAGTTGTGGAGCAAGGAACACTGCCACTTTCCTGACAGTGAGGGCAATGATAACCAATTTGAGAGAGTCATAACTGTTCATCCCACTTGACAGTGAATGGCATATTGGCCTATGGTGTGCGATTGGTCAGCAATATAAGATAGGTGTAGGCTACTACTGCTTCCTGTGAAAGATTGAAGGGTTCTATGTGGTATGGAGACATTTATCAATGTATGCACTTGTTCTCCGTTTTCCGTAACCTAAAATGTAAATATGCGATTTTAACAGATATATTTTGTGTAAAACAGGTTTTTATAAATAAAGATGAATCTATTTATATTAAATGCTGTGGTGTTGGGGTATCAATCTCTTTAGAATATGTTATACTGTTTCTCTATGGTAACAACGGCAGAGGGACTTCTTCTCTGAGTCCTATACACAGGCCTTCAGTCTGACCTTTCCCCGACTTGTTTTGGCACATATTGGGAAAACTGCGCAGCTGTGTGGACACTCAATAACCATTACGTAAAAGACGTGCACCTTGCCTTGCGCTTTGTCTGCATTGAGAACAGGGAGATTAATATTACGTTTCATGCATTGCATTGTTTCTTGTTCATGCTCTCTCTTTGCCCAATAAGCTACAGGGCCTGGAGCAAGGGGTGGGTGAGAGGGAGGGGGTATATACAATTCAGTCGCCTCAAAGGGTATAGTCACTTTGAAATACGACCAGGGGAAAGTCAGGAAGACAATACAGCGGGTCAAAATACGTATTGGCTGATTGAGATCAATCTAAATAAAACCTAGGGTTGTAGACTACTTGTATCCCCGACTGTGTTTTTCAGGGCACACACAAGCCAATCAAAAAGCCCATCGCATGCGAAATGGGGAGCACAACACCCCATTGTGCGCAATATAAATGTGTGCGCCTTTGCGCCTCATTATGCGTATTATGGGGGCGCATCCATTGTAAATAAACATCGATGCCAAATCCAACGAAGGACAAAGAGAAATAACGAGTTTAATTTCACCTGGTGCTCTGCTCGTGAATGGAATGAACCTCATATGCAGGCGATATCTCGTGCCAAGTTATGATTGGGGTTGGCTCTATGGTAATCATTGATAATAATAGATCATGGAAATAATTTTTCAGACAGTTGAGCAATTGGGGACATTTTTTTGCGCAACTGAGTCGGATAACCACCATTATCCACACGTTACAAGACGAAAAACTTAAATATCAATGAGAATAGGCCTATAATGATATTATGCTTACTGCCTATTTAACATGGCATTGGCACTGATTGGCAAAACACTATTTGGTCATAGTCATGATCAACCAACTGAATATTGAGGGCATGGGTGGGTCCTCTCCCCGCCCTCTCTCTCTCTCTTTGACGCCTATGTGCCATAAAAGAGTTTGCTGTTTGCAGGTGTAAGCCACGTGCCTGCGTTCAATGACAAAGCTCTCAGCAATCCCATTGGCCAATGGCTCGCGTCCGTCTAGTAGGCTATAGTCCTGTCGGTTGGGACAGAAACAAAATCTAACAAGTGATAAATGACATCAATTACTCATATCTTTATATAACCTCCCACGTCCCAGGGATTCAATAGACAAACCAATGTTGGCGAGAAAAACCCCGCTGGTCCATTATTACATGCGTGAAATGCTATTTTCAAGTGCAAGTAGAAATGTCTAATGCTTGCGTTGGTTTGGTCCTACCATGGACATGCAATTTACTCGAGGTCCATAAAAAGGGAGAGAATAAAGAGATTTATTCATGTCATTTGAGTGGTGGGGTGATGTTCACCCTCACAATGCAAAGGGGGTAATATTCATGTTGGGGTAATCAAATACTGACCAATCAATCAAAGACACCCTATTCATGCAAGGGCTTTTTCTGCATAAACCTTTGATGTATGCGCAAACCTTTCCATTCCCGGCTGCGCTTTTACCATAAACATAATATCGGGGTAAACTGGCCCAGATAATGACCCCGTAGACACCACGTAGAGGTTAATCTGCCCTCAATAAGTAGAGATCAGTGCGCTCCTCAGAGCTATAGGGCCTGGCTTGCTTTAATTGAATGCAAAATGAACGTCGTTATCCTGGAGATCAAGTAATCGAAAATGGTAGCTAAATAAACTCGTGGAGGTGTAGGCTATTGCTGAACTTCCGTCCAACAGCCTTGTTTTGCTTTATACATTTTTGTTATGGCACTGTAGGCAATAACGGCGTATTCGTGTTTGTATTTCACAACATTAAACATTTCGAACATTTCGAAGACTGTGTGTCATAACGGTCTTTTTAAGGTGCTTTAATAACTGAAAGGTTCAATGCAAGGTTATCTACCAAAATAATTATACAGTCATATCGCTCACTTTAATTTAACTGTATTGCATTATTGATAAAAACGTTGTCTCATTATTTTTCTCATTTACCATTCACACTGATAGCTCTACCTACTTTATCTGTGGGCAAAATGCTTTCATATCTGCATTCACCATCTTTCATAAAATACTATGAATGATTTATTTATATTTCAGTATGCCCCATCAACAGACCTGAATGGGTAAATGGCACCTGTTAAATATGGTGACTGACTATCTCCAGGGTGTCTGGCCTACCTGTGAAAGGTCAACACAGGGATCAGATCAGTGTCACAGAGCAAGCCCCTTCACCCAATCACGTCCCTGCATTATGCCTGTCTGCAGTTGAAGGGTGGAGGATTGGCGTTAAAGGTAAGCCCCTAGAGTAATAATTCAGACACTGTGCTTGTAAAATGGTGAAAGTGGACTTTGTCTTGGCACGCACTGCATTTCCTCAGACAACAGTCCCACCTGTCTCTGTTTGTCTGGCCTTTTAAGCAATATTTGATTGCTTATACTTTTAAAACCTGCACAAAATTGACACAAGTGGCATGGAAGTGGCTTACAATGACCTGTAGATAAAGTGATAAGGACATTGTTGGGTAAGGTTTGCCTGATGAGGCTTTTAATTGCTCCATAATTTAGATGGAAAGTTAGAGCAGACAAAGATATACTGAATGGATGCTATGCACCACCGTTCAGATTACACGAGAGAGGGATAGGTGCAAGAGAGAAAAGAAAGCGGAGGAGATATATACAATAGACGCATATAGGGAGAAATAAAGAGAGGGAGATTAAGATAAATGGATGGAGAGATGGTGCACAACCTTGGACGGTGCTTACACAGTTGTTAATCTTTAAGCAGGGCGACAGACACACATACACATGAAAGGAAAACAAATGTACAATCAATTAGCATTAGGCTCATTTGTAATGTGTGGATGCCATTGCAACACATGCTCCGTCTGTCTGTCTGTACAAACATGGCCAGAGAGGTGGACAGGGGGCGATGGAAGAGTGATGACTATAGAGAGGCTGTGTTGAAGGTCAGTGGATACTGTAAAGACTATCATGGTTTATGGTATACTGCTAACATCTGGTTTTGTTATCCTGCCTTATAAGGCCCGGCTTTGGGAAAGCGGATCCTGTATCAGTGGAAAGTGACCCTGAGCCACTGAAGTGCCTTAAAACGTGGGCTGGACTAATGTTAATATGCTTATGGAGTGTTCACAGCAATATCTGCTATGCTTAGGGGGGAGCACAGAATAGTTACAGGGGTACCCAGTACTTGCTCCTTGATTTACACTTCACTTCACCATACCAGTGTTTACATATGTGAAAATGACAATTGGCTAAGTTATGTAGTCAAAAACATGAGGGAAAATGTTTTTAGGAAATTACCCCCTATGAATTCAGTAATTTTCAAAAAACTACAACCACAAATTCACTCCCTCTGGCTGAGAACTCTGAAAATCATTGCATTTAAAATTTATTTTACCCACAATGACATCATAGGGGGTAATTTCCTTAGGACCTTTGCTCTTACCTTTTTTTTTTTACTACAGAATGTAGACAATCTCTGTTTTCACATATGTAGAGATAATGAATATAAGGTAAACAATATGGTGAAGTGTCCCTTTAAGGCTTATTCCAAAGTGCCTTCTTCTGGAATAAGTGAGAGTATTTCCAAAATGTCTGTTAAATGTGATAAAGAAGCCTATAGGGGACTTTTTTTTTTATCCTCTAACACTCTTCGCCATCCAGCGGTTCAGATAAAGTCCATTTATTTCTCTCCACCCGCAAGAGCCAGAGAGTTTCTTTACAGTGGGATTCAGTGGCCAACTCGCTCAATGCACTGAGCCATATTGTGCACATGTTTCTTAGGAATGGGTACCTGGCTCTTTTATACAAAACACACACAATGGCTTTCTTCGTGCCAAATGGAGCCCATCAGATTTCATTTTATCTTTTCTCTCTCATGCAAGTTAATGTCAGGAGGCCACTCCAATGTGTTGGAAATCCTTTTTCCCCCCACAGCAAAAGTCTTAAATAGTCGTCCCCTGCTCCAAGCCACCAAGTTGCCCTCAGTCCCCGACAAAAAAGTCAGTCATTGGACTCATGTTTTTCTTCTATCTTTCAAAAAAAAAAAGGAATCTTTCTCTTTTCGAAATAAGGAGAAGGGGAAAAAAAAGTTTGAATGCTCGCACCCCAACACTTTTAACTGACACTTCACTGTGTGTCTGAATAGGCCCTAAACTTCAGACGACCTAGGAGAGGAGGGACCCAGCACAGGGCTAAATGCGCGGGGGGTGGGGGGGTGTGAGGGGGTAGTGGGGGTGTGGAGGAGTTGGGGGGGGGGGGGGGGGGGAGGGTGTTAGAGGGGGGAGTAGAGGGGCAGTCATTTGCATGGGCCATTGTGCTGCACAAGTTTGGGTGCTTTTTTTTGGGCCAGGGCCCTTTTGGCCATTTACTTCCACTCTGGCTGGCTGTGGCGCGTTGTGAATAGTCACTGCTCGGGGGAGACACAAAGGCGCTTTTGTGCTGCGGCCGCACCATATTCATCATGTAATGCCTGTAAGACAAATCTGATTGGACGTCTCTGTCACTTTGATGTGGGTCCAGAGTGCGAGTGGCCCTGAGATTGCTAACTTCACTCTCTATTGCCTATTCTCCAGCATTGATACGGGGGGTGGGATGAGGAGGAGGAGGGGGAGTGAAGGGGGTGAGGAGGAGTGGTGGTTTGGGGTACGGGGGATAGGGAGAGAGGGAGAGAGGGAGGGGGCTGGTCCTCATTATTTGCAGGAGCAAATTCATAATAAATTCCCCCGTCCTACAAAACTGGGTCTAGATGATTGACACTACTTTGCGGCTGGCCGAACAAAAGCCCTGATTTGAGCAGAATACCAAATGAATGGGGTGAGCGTTGACTCAATTCAAACAATTTTAATCCCCCCCCCCACACACACATACACACACACACATTTCTCCTCTCCTCCTCTCCCCCTCTCCCCACTCACTCACCCTCTTTTTTCAACCCCCTGCTCTCCTGCGTCTTTGTGCAGAGCGTTCTCAATTTACAGGGTAATTCTACTCCAACGGAACTGCTAATTGTGCTGAGTTAAACTGGATGCTGGTGGACTCCTGTGATACAGAGCTTATGCCTGCCTAATGACTGTAATGAAGGCTCAGAGGCCCTGTGGACTGAAGTGGACAGGATAGGACTTGGGATAGGGGGAGATGGGGCTGGGGCTGGGGCTGGAGAGAGATAGGGCTGGACCTAGATATAATCTAGGGGCTGCGAGAGAGATGGGGTTTGGGCCGGAGGTAGGGAGGGGACTGGAGGAGAAATGGGGCTGGGGCTGGGGCTGGGGCTGGGGCTGGGGCTGGGGCTGGGGCTGGGGCTGGGGCTGGGGCTGGGGCCTGGGCTGGGGCTGGGGCTGGGGCTGGGGAGAGATAGGACTAGGGCTGGGGAGAGATGGGACTAGGGCTGGGGAGAGATGGGACTAGGGCTGGGGAGAGATGGGACTAGGGCTGGGGAGAGATGGGACTGGGGCTGGGGAGAGATGGGACTGGGGCCTGGGCTGTG
>NC_139657.1:15867599-15877599 GCF_951799395.1 Argentina silus | reverse complement strand
TTTTTTTACTCCTAGGACTAGTCTACACTAGCACTATGTTAACCTTGCCACTACAACTAGCAGTACAACCACTGTCACAACATGCCCTACTGCTACAATTATGACAATATTACTACCACTACTAGTGATGCACCACTACCACTAGTATCACCCCCCTCCTACTTCCCCCCCCCCCCCCCACACACACACAGATAATCCCTAGTTGTCTGTGGGTCAGTGTGATTTGTAAGACTCCCGTTGTCCTGTGTGGCCCCATTGGTAGGAGGTCTTCCCTCTCTCCCTGTATCAGCCTATCAGTCAATCTTTATCAGCATGTATCTGTGTCCCCTCTGCTCTCTGCTCTCTGTCCCCTTGGCCCTGTGGCGGCTGAGGCTCTTAGCCCTGCTCCCATTGTTCAGTGACAGCTCCTATCTACTGCCTGGCTCTCCGGGACCTGCCTGCTCTGTTTTTGTTTGAGGAGCTGAGCTCAGAGAAAGTCCCTCCATGTAGGTGGGCCACATGATTTATAAGACCTTCTTCACTTTCTTCTACAGCTTTGGTCCCTCCTGCATTACTCCTAGATAACCAGGGGAATACTACAGTCAGACACAGTCAACAAAGCGGTAGCTAGGTCACTCACGGGTGAGTAATGTCATCAAAGTGTATTGCCGCCCATTAAAGAATGCAATAAAGTCATCTCGAAGTGAAAATTGAAATTTAATCAAACTTTTGTTGATCTGTAATGACTATAAAAGACGCTGTAAAGGAAAGTGATTTATTTTGAGGAGAGTGAAGTCCTTTAATGACAGGTGCAGGTCACAAGTGTGTGTCCAGAGGGATTAAGCCAAGGGAGCAGCTGTAGGAAGGATATCACTAGTGTCCTAGGGCCACTGTCTCTGCATGTGTGTTATAGTAGGTGTTAGGAAGGTAAATGTCTTACATTAAGAGTTAAACAAAGGGGTGAAACCAGGTAGACCTAGATTACTGTATATAATACTGAATACTGTATCATTGATATACTGATATGGAATATGTATATCTAAACACTGCTAACTACTGACCGCCCAATGGATTCCTATGAGAGAGGGATTGGGGCAGTGAATCCAGAAAATGCTGTTAATGGGTGCTGGCGTTGCATTCATAGCAACATCTGATTTAAGGCACAAACCAATTGGCACCAACGCAGGCCCAGTCCATTGTTAAAGTAGAGGTGTATTTCAGTGCTTTTCTGACTTGCATCAGGTTCGCAAACTCATGCCTTGGACGTGCATGTATTCTTGTGTTGTGCCTTCAATTCGGTGAAGAAATAAAAATAAAAACATGAATATGCTTCAGAAGTGGCTTGTGGGCTATGAAATAAAAATCAGTCCCAGGCAGAAGACTATATATAATAGTAGGAAATAATAGACACCAAAATCACACTGCAAAACTATTTGGCCAGATAGAATATGAAGTTTACCATGGGTTTCAATGGGGATACATGCCCTGCAGTTCTCCCAATGGCCACATGGTATGGCTGGCTTCAAAATCTCTCTGATTGCTTCCCTGTACTGTTTACCTCCCTAGTCTTTACATGGCTTTAAGTGTACTTGAGTGTGTATGTTTGTAAACAGTATTGCTGTCAATGGTACTTACCACTTCTCTGCCCCTCTGTCTCTCTCCAGAGGTACAGCTATGTTGTTGAGAGAACACTAACACAATGTGAAGAGGTTCAACACACACTGCCTGTCTCAGGTGGGCCCTCCAGACCTCAAGGCCTTCCTCTCCACATCTCTTCTTGTACCTAGCCTGGCCCTGACATAACCCATCACAATTACTGTCAATCCTCAGCTCTGACCTCATTATTGTATTTATTGGTACATAACATGGGGTTGTTTGAGGCGTGCTTGTTTGTTCTTATGACCATACACAGTATGCTCAAAAGTAACCACCACATACAGTATAACTCCGTCTATCACGATACATTTAAAGTATTCCTGAGAGGAGTCAAACAGTAGAGATGTGATTGGGAGATGCATGCGTTTACAACATTACATGCTATAGTTTATTTCAAAGAGGAGGCTCAAATGAGACAAGAGAAACGTACACAGATTGAGAGATCACAAATAAACTGATAAAACGGAATGGTGAAAAACTCGATAGATACAATTTGATTGATTGATTGAGTCTATTATTACTCTTTATGACTAAAACCATTGCTTTATTCGAATCCCTTGTTGTTCTGTTGTTCATTAGTAGCCAGGTGAAATCAGGTGCAGTAGGAGGGTAAGAGAGTTACTATTTGGTCACAGACAGGAGGAGGATGGATTTTGTATATGTTTTTCAGTATTTTCTTTGCCGGAGGTAACAGTATCTGGCACGTATTTGGCAGTGAGTGACAGAATTGGATGGGCAGTTCTTGTCACCTGACTCCTAGGTTTGGTTGAATCAAAGGAAAGGGTGTAATTCCGACACTTGTGTCTGCCGCTCCCGTGTCTTATGGCCCACATGTATTTAATGATCTAAAGGCATTATGCTCTCTTGGATAACGTGAAGAATCCTTAGAATACTGTGTCATTGACAATGCAGCACTTGCAAATGTGAACATTTGTGTTTATGAATGTGACACTGCATAGGCCTATTGTCATAGATGTCAAACATGACTGAAAGACAGGGAATAAGTACCAGAGAAAGAAAGAAAGAAAGAAAGAAAGAGAAAAAGAAAGAAAGAAAGAAAGAAAGAAAGTGAATAAATAAATAAAGACAGAAAGAAAGAAGAACCCCACCAACAATCAGTCAAGCATGTCCTCAAAGTATGTAAACAGTGTGTGTGTGTGTGTGTGTGTGTGTGTGTGTGTGTGTGTGTGTGTGTGTCTGGTTGACTATGTGGCATGTGGCAGCAGGTCTGTGGGCCAGGTCTCCTGTGTCTGGTATTAATCATCCTGTTAGATAACTGGATAACTGGGCCTCTTTATGTCCCTATGGCACGAGTGCTCCCCAGTTACAGCAAATCCACAGGCACGCCCAGGCTACCCCTATAACACACACACACACACACACACACACACACACACACACACACACACACACACACACACACACACACACACACACACACACACACACACACACACACACTGTTTAAGCATTAACCAGGCCACCCACTGCCCCCTTACACACGCACACACACACACACACACACACACACACACACACACACACACACACACACACACACACACGTACCTTCACCCCGTGGTGGATAACGACCTGTGTGTTTAGCATGGCTGTATAGTTGGAGGGAAAAATTCCTACATGAGCCCATTTATCAGAGAGAGGGGGTGAGTGATTAAATATTGTCGAGAGAGGGATTTTAAGTCAACAACACGGCAGGTGTCGAGTGCCTTTTACTGCGGACGAGTGTCTCCACTCCTGGGTCTCTATGGGTAATAAAGGATGAAGTTCTCATTTTCCCTCCATTTCTCTCACCTGAGCCCTGGGCAGAGTCCAGGCTGGAGCCAGGGAGCTGACAGGCAGGGATAACGCCACCCTCTGGCCACTTCCACTATCTTCCACCATTTGGTGCAGCTTCATTGCTGTACTGCTTTGGTGTGTGGGCGAGTTTTTCTCACTAGGGAGATTTTACTCTTTAGGTTTTTGACCTCGCTATGGCTGTAGTTGTTGGTGCCGACCCCCTGAATGTTAGACTAGATCCCAGAGACACTGCACCAGAAGGTGAGCCCCATGGCCTGCCTGAATGGATGCGGTCGTGCCCTGTGGAAGTAAGACTCTCACTCAGTCTGTCCACCGTGCTTGAGTTTAATCCTCGACACCCCGCTCTGCGAGCTATGCGCTCTGCTGGATACTGAGGTACTCAGATGGAGAGTCAGGTACATGGAGGGCATAGTTGCTGTCCAAGATGACAGGCTGCGAATGGTAGAAATCCTCGATGGCCCTGTCGACCCAGCTGGGTTGTTCGGGGTGGCTCTTGAGGAACTGAAGGCAAGGGTCGAGTCAAGATGCAAGGATAAAGTAGTGTACACCACCTTCCTCCCCCTCAAGGACCGACGGAGAACAAACCCTACCCCGCCCAGGTTGTGACCATGAGACCTCCTCCGCACTTCAAGATCCCGAAGTCGCCCTTGCCAAACCAGTCACCCCCAGGCTAAGGACAAGGGTCCTCAGCCGAGATATCCTCCACAGCCGTCCCCCTCCTTCCGGCAGGCCCCTCCTGGGACCTGGAAGCAGAGCCGGAAGTGCCGTGTATACAGTGCTGCTTGTAAGTATGTGAACCCCTTGTGCATTTTTTTTGTTTTTACCATGAAATCTTTATTTAATCAGAACCAGTCTTTATCTGACAGAACAGGCTTATATTTACCAATTCCACGTGTTGGTTTAGAGGAAATCATGCGTGTAGTAGAAAAATAAGTGAACCCCAAGTTGCATTGGTTAAATCAAGTAGGTAAGTAGAATCAGGTGAGTCAATAATTGGGTACCAAATGAACCAATCAAAGGAGAGATCTTTAGGAAAGAGTTTGGGGGTGACTCTGATAAATAGAGATAAGAAACCTGGTCAGGGTTCTGTCTCTAGTGCGATTTACAGTAGAAATAGGTCAGGACCTTTTCCCGTGGATTAGGGTTTCAAATTAATTTAATTTAACACATTAATGAGAATTATTGAGAGTTGTTAAACTGTCTAGCGCTCTCTGTTTTTTTCCAGGCTAGCTCATAAAACGTACGGAGGCATATGGAGGAGAGTAGTTAACACATCCAAGTCACCCAGAAGCATTTATCTCTCTTTCTTCCTGGAACTAGTCCCAGCTCCTGGGTTGTAGATCACTCTGCAAGCATGGCGTGGCATATTGTTATAGTGAAACCTATTGATTGGGTTCAAGTGGTGCGTGGCCCTTTACTGTGAGGTGCATTGCGAGAGTTAACTTAACTTATCATTGGGGATTATTACAAAGTGTGTTCAGATAAAATGTCTTGATGGGGTGTCTCTTTGGTCGATGAGGTGTTGGCTATACATTTACTGACACAAAACAACCACCTGAGCTTGCCTTCTCAGCCTGAACTCATTGCAATAATGTCTACATATCTGTGTGTGTGTGTGTGTGTTTTAGTAAGAGGCATAGTATGAATTTGTCTGTCCAGGTGTGTGTGTGTGTGTGTGTGTGTGTGTGTGTGTGTGTGTGTGTGTGTGTGTGTGTGTGTGTGTGTGTGTGTGTGTGTGTGTGTGCGTATGTGCGTGTGTGTGTGTGTGTGTGTGTGTGTGTGTATGTGTGTTTGTGTCCTGATGTGTGTGTGTGGTAACCTAGAAGGATACAGTGTCACAGTAGTGATAACTAATCTCGTTGCAGACACAAGAATGTGTGATTTGCCTTCTCGTATACTGGGGGGTCTGCATTCAAACGCCACTGAGACAGATCCACAGATCCACAGATACAGTAGTACAGATAGTAGTACCACCACTGCTACTGAAACCAAACCAGGCACTCAATCAGAGCTTGACTGGAGCAGCAATGAGCCTCAGAAACCAATTGAGTTAGCCATTCAGATGGAAGTCTCTACAGAGAAAGGAGACAGGGAGAATATGTGCCATTTGTTCACAGATCAATCAACTACCAGTCCAAGCAGCTTTTGGTTGGATCAGAGAATTTAGAATGAGTTCTTATTCTATAGGCTGGGTTCTCTCCCCATTGATCCATTCCTGTGATAGTTCCATTACAATGGGAGACAGGGGAATGCCAGTCTGTTTTTTCTACAGGGATTCTTTACTGTATTGGACACAGATGGGTGGAGTGGAGCAGGGGACTATTGTGATGTGGTGGGACTGGGGAGGTTCTCTAGTGATGGAGAAAATAACAGCATATTCTGACACCAATGTAGTGTGGGAGAAATGTCATGTTGAAAGTGATTTCAATGCTTTCAAAGTAGAAAAATGTCATTGTTCCCCAATAACATTAAAGAAATGTATGATACAGTATGACAATTAACAGAATAGTTTCTTCGGTAATTCTAGGCAAACGGCCATTATAAACATCTCTCCTCAGTGACCCTATTAACCTTAAAGGTCAATAGGAATATGAGAATTCCAGGTATTTCCCTTCTTACACACACCTTTGTTCCTCCAGAACTCATTTGACTAAAAGCCCACACACACACTCACAAACTCTGTCTCGGTACTTTTGTAAATAAGACAGATGCATCTTTAATATGCCCCCCGAGATAGCAAAAGTAGGGTAAATAGAAATATGATAAAGCAAAGCGGAACCTATCGCTCGTGGGCCTGTGTGCTGCTACAGTTTGTTCAGTGTTAAACCAATAAGATATGGCTGGGCCGATGGTGACTGGGCCGGGCCCGTAGAGAGATAGGGCTGTGATTGGGCACACTGGGGCGTGTGGCTCCAGCCTCTGTATCAGTGGCTCTGATTTTCGGTTAGATAGCGGGTCGGAGTATGTTTATGTGTGTGTGTGTGTGTGTGTGTGTGTGTGTGTGTGTGTGTGTGTGTGTGTGTGTGTGTGTGTGTGTTTGTGTGTTTGTGTGTGTGTTTGTGTGTGTGTGTGTGGAGAGAGGGTATTTGCAGATCTGGCTGCTATTGGCAGGTGTGCGTTATATCAGGAAGAGTGCAGCTTTTGAACTCTGCTCGACTGTGTGTGTGTGTGTGTGTGTGTGTGTGTGTGTGTGTATGTGTGTGTGTGTGTGTACTTGAATGTGTGTGTTTATTTGTTTAGTGACATCCGGAGAGACGCCTTCCCGCTTTTTCTCAAGTTAAGCAGTAGTCAGAGGCTTCTGGAGGACACATTGATAACACACACACACACACGCACGCACGCACGCACGCACGCACGCACACACACACACACACACACACACACACACACACACACACACACACACACACACACACACACACACACACACACACACACACCCTTCATATTGTGAATTATTTGCCCCTGTTCTTCCCTAGCCACCTCTTACAGCTCTATGTTGCTCTGTGCTCCAGGGGAGCTCCTGTGCAGCTGAGCGAGAGGGGATTGGGTGATTTGTGACCCGTGTGGTAGGGAGCAAGAGTGGGTGTGGTAGAGAAACTGAGTTCCAGGCTGTTGGGAGCAGTCTAGGCCGCAGGGGTAGAGAGTTGTTGGCCTTCACAAATGTGACATACACCCAGAGGCTCAGTACAATGAGGCACCTACAGGAAGACTAAAATAGATGATATCCAAGAATTAGTAAGAATTAGGTTTTTATGGAATAACATTACATTGTAAATGGAAGTGCAATAATTAGCACTCCTCACTCCTCATTTCACTTTCATTGATTTTCATTGAATCTGTATTTATCCAGGTTTGTCTCACAGATAATATTCTACAAGAGAGACATGTGAACATGTCTGTGTTAGTCATGCAGTGGAAATATATTGAAGTACATAATGCAAGTACAGTGCCTTCGGAAAGTATTCAGACCCCTTCACTTTTTCCACATTTTGTTATGTTATAGACTCAATTTAAAAATGGAAATCAGAGACCCTATAAAAACAAAGATATTAATTCCAAAATTACATTAACTATTATCCTTGCATTAAGATGGACTCAAGTCAACTTATTGAGTGATTTGTTGATGACATGTTTGCATTTTAGCTCATTTTAAGAGTGTCATAGCAAAGGGTCTGAATACTTATGTGTATGAGGTATTTCTGTATTTCAATATTAATAAATTTACTGAAATTTCAAAAAAACTTGTTTTCGCTTTGTCATTCTGGGGTGTTGTGTGTGGACTGATGGCAAATTCTTTTAATTTAATCCATTTTAAATTCAGTCTATAACACAACAAAATGTGGAAAAAGTGAAGGGGTCTGAATACTTTCCGAAGGCACTGTACATAACCTTCTCCCCAGGGCATCAACACATACAGCTCCTCTAATTGTTTTTCCTGGAGCATCCTGGGATTGTTGTTTGTCTTTCTGCACTGCAAGAGAGATCCCCAAATGCCAAAACAAATTTTAGATCAAAAGATGGAACATAGGTTCTCTGTTTATTCCTCGATTCATTCAATTACCCCTCTTTGGTTTGTTTAACATTTAATCGTGATCTAATTTCGTATTTGGTTGCTTTTCAGATCAGTAAATTATGCCAGTGCCTTGGCTGAGCAGAGAAGAGCTTGTGGTGTGGAATTCATTAAGACTCCACCCTCTGTGTGTGTGTGTGTGTGTGTGTGTGTTTGTATGTGTGTGTGTCAAAGAGTGAAGGTATCCCCAGTGAAAATGAATGTGTGTGTGTGTGTGTGTGTGTGTGTGTGTGTGTGTGTGTGTGTGTGTGTGAGATGGTTGCTGTGAAAGGCACCATCTGTTCCATGTGACAGTAATGAAGTGAGGGGCATTGTGGGACAAAGCCTCAGACCCATTCATCACAGCAGTGGGCGGGCTCAGCATATTCCCCCTGTCTTAGAGGGATACCTTCACACACACACACACACACACACACACACACACGCACACACACACACACACACACACACACACACACACACACACACACACACACACACACACACACACACGCACACACACACACACACACACACACATGCACGCACACAGACACACACACACACCTCAGTGGAGCAATGCCTCTAGAGTGGCACAGTCTACCATTGGGTGGTAGATGCATGCACACACCTGTAGCCTATCAATACCTAAGTCATTGGTTAGACACGGTTGCACTTTTGGTACAGAGAATCCCCAACAAGAACATAGCTGTCAGACATAACCTGGCATGCTTGTCATAAACATCATTACTCAGAGCATTCTATTATTCAGTTTTTTTGTCGTTGAGTAGTCAATCAATGTGATGGATGTGGATGAGAGACAGAAACAGTAAACGTGTGTGGAATGATGAGCTGATCCAATGCCAATGAAACCACTATCATGGTTTTATTTGCATTGTGATGAACATGCCAGATATTGCCGTGGTGGTTTTGCAGTTACAACCTTGGGCACCCAGTATTCTACACTATCTCGTAAATCTGTCTCGCAAACAGTTGAACCTTGAGATGCAAAGTTCCCCTGATGAAAGAGAAAGAGAGAGAGAGAGAGAGAGAGAGAGAGAGAGAGGAATTCAATGGAAATTCAATGGAAATGTTGCTTCACATGGGTCTGCCCTTGTGTCTCTGTGTTTTTTCAATGGTTCCTATTACGGTATTGTTTTGAGTTTGTTTCCATCATGGCTACTACATACACTGAATGTGGGCTGGATATGATGTTCTAAATGCATTCAAGTGTCAAGTGTATGGCATACTGTTTGACCATATTATCATTATTATCATGACTTCCATTAGTCCCTCAGTAGGCCAACCCTGCTCCACCCCCATCCACTCCCCACCATGGAGGTCTGTCTTGTCTGATATAAGCCTCACATTGGGGGCCCTGATCTGTTGGATAGCTCTAAATGTAGGCAGACCTCATCTCTGTGCAAATGATTGGAATCGCTACTCAAACATTGACATCATCAGCTGGAATTGTTTTTATTCCCTGCTCTATTTATCTAGACAGGGCTTTTCCTAATGTGGACCAACACCAATATTGACTCCTCTGCCTCTGTTTAATCTCTCAACGTCTTACCTCGTCTTGAAAACGCTCGTGTTGACATTCGTAACATCAATTTATCATATTTCCAGAATCCTCTCTCATCGTGTGCCCCCCCCCCCCCCCCCTCTCCTCTCCTCTGTTTCACCACCCAGTGTTTTGTTTTGCATGCGCAGGGTTCAACGCTTGTCACTTCATTTCCAGTTTCCTCATTTCATTTTGCGTCGATCCTTTTTTTCATGAATAAAGAGAATCCCCCTATTCGTCCCACCCCCCCACCCTTCAGCTATCAGTAATGTTTGTCTATACCCCCCACCCCCCCGCTTTGCTGTTCACCCCCCCAACAGAATATACAATAGAGTCCATTCTCCTCACCAGTTACCCTGTGTGTGTTGTTTGTGTGTGTCCCCTCTCTCCTTTACACTATAGCAACACACGCTTTGTACATAACTGCCCCC
>NC_139657.1:15837599-15865099 GCF_951799395.1 Argentina silus | reverse complement strand
GCTTGTCTTTGTATTGCACCATAACCTAAAGGCCATGCTGTCTAAACTGTTAGGACTGTATTCGTAGCAAATTTGACCCAAATCCATTCCGTTCAGGCAACTTTGTGGTATATGATATTTATGGAATATGGAATATTTTAATGAAAGTACATCAAGGAATGTATTCAGACCTGGAGGGCACGTTTAGAATTCAAGACCTTTGGCAATAGAAGGAGATGGAAAAAATGCTATACTATGAAAGTATATGCAGGTTACATTGATCATTGTTAAACTCTGTTTATCAGGTGAAATTTGTGTCCCACACACACACGCACGCACACAGGCATACATTTACGCACCCACACACCCACACACCCACACACCCACACACACACACACACACACACACACACACACACACACACACACACACACACACACACACACACCAAATCAGTTGGTAGTTCATGGCTTTTTTCCCACCAAAGTTTTGAGTGGGATGTGGCGGGCAGGTCTACTCATGTCTACGTTTTGGGAGGGGAGTGATGTAGCCTTGAGCATTGGTTGACTTGGGTTGGATGGAAGGTGAACGGTGTGTGTGTGTGTGTGTGTGTGTGTGTGTGTGTGCGTGTGTGTATGTGTGTGTGTGTGTGTGTGTGTGTGTGTGTGTGTGTCTTTAACCCAGGAAATACTCCCTAACAGTATCACATAGTACTTTATAGACATTCATGATAAACACAGAATCACATTCTGTGGGACTCCAGCTGAAAAATGATATATCTGAGTATATGAACATTGCATGTGCTGTGCTTGACACATATTCATCCAACAGTTCATCCTGGTGAATAATTGTAGGGACAGTTCACTGGGTTTTAGAAAGAATCCCAGTCCACTGACTCGCACTGTCAGTTTCTGTATGCCCCTCAGTGTCTGTCTGTCTGTCTGTCTGTCTCTCTGTCTGTCTGTCCTTTTGTATAAAGACACCTCCGAGGTCTCTTCTCCTTCTTCTCTGATGGAGGAATGTGTGCCTTCCGTTCCCAAAAAGGAGGGAGTACGGTGATGCAGTCTGACAGCTCTGTCAAGCACAAGAGAGAGCTGCTGGCTATCCCCCCCGCTACCTCTGGGTACCCCCACCCTAAACGTGCACACACACACACACACACACACACACACAGCCTGGCTCTCCCTCCCTCTCACCCGTTTAATGACAGACCCCTTATTTATACAACCACTTTCCCTTGTGGTGGGCCAGAGTGAATCAATCTATCTGCACTGCCTACACTTTAAAGTAGGGGTGAGAATGATTCTATAACAAAACAAAGAGCTGAGGAGCTCACATTAATTATTTAGCCTTTTTCTTTGTATTCCAACAGTTGCTAACTTCATGTTAGTGTGCCTCACCAAATTCTGTTATCAAACTGAAAATCACAAATATCATGGAATATAGAATGAATAGAGGGAAAGATGATATTTTGCAAGTCAAATCCAGACAGGTTTAGAGCAAAGAGATGTATATAATTTGCATATTAATGCTGACAGTTATGTGTGTGTGTGTGTGTGTGTGTGTGTGTGTGTGTGTGTGTGTGCATGCATGCGCGTGTGTGTGTGTGCCCTCTCTCTCAAGGTTCATGTGGAGATGAACAGTCAGATGAACGGAAAGGAGGAGCACACACACTTCATTAGAGCATTAGGAAACCTGTAGCCTCGAGGAACCTTTACTGTTACAAGAGAACCAACTACCCAGGATGGGAGAGTTGGGGGGGGGAGAGAGAGAGAGTGAGAGAAAGAGAGAGAGAGAAAGAGGACGAAGGACAAAGACGAGGACGAGGACGAGTAGAAGGAGTGACGGAAAGTGTAAGACGGTCAGGAGAGGGGGACACGCTCGGGGCGACGGAGGGTCATTTACTGTGGAATCTTTGGAAATTGAGGTCAGCCGTTTAAGACAGCAGGGAATAAAGAACACATACTGTGTGACAGAGGCTCACTCCCCTCTCATGCTCTGAGACGAGGACCTCCTACTCCAACCACACACTCCTTGGCCACCCCCTCTCTGCACCCCTGTGCACTCCTCCACTACTGGAGTTAGTAGTCTACTTCTGTACTATACTACTATTGAACTACAGTACTACTGGAGCTTATGTACTGTCCGTGGGTAACTCACTATGGGTATGGGGGATCAAAGTACAAATTATCTTCATTTACTACAGTATATCTATGATAACATACCAATGTTAATGCCAATAATTATGTAATAACGGTACGATAACATTATTGATAACAGCATTGGTAACTGTGAGGTGACAGTATTGATAACAGTAAAACATGATTGGAACATAGTAGTAGTAGTAGAACGTTGAAGAATACCAACTGTGAATACAACAAATTGTAAACAAGTCTGAGAAGAATAAACGTTTTTATAATACTAAATTGTTGATGATACCAGTTACCTTTATCAACCCAATCATGAATCACATAGGCGTCATTCACGGGACAATTATAGTGGCAGTTTAATTACCCGTCTGTCAAATTAGCATTACCAAGATAATTACCCTCCTGTGGCTTGGTTTGATCAGATCTGGCCTGATATCAAACCCACATTATGATACCTCTGCTGATTGCATGATAACAGATCACTTTAACGAAAGACACAATGACATCATGGCCTTCTATCACTGCTCTATCCCCCTTGGCACCATACGGTATGTGGCTGTGGGAATCAACAAGGAGTGATGTGTGGGTGAAAGTGGAGGTTGTGTGTTTGTTAATGTGTTTTTGGTGTTTTAGTGTTCATCTTGGTGTATGTTTATGTATTTTTGTTCATGTGTGTTGTTTTGTAAGTGTGGACATGCATATAAGTGTGGTCAGATGTCTGTGAGAACGAGGGTGAAAGAGAGGGAGAGAAATAGCAAAAGAGAGAGAATGCAGACACCGCTTACACAATCCCAGCAGACTCCACTCACCACTGGACCCCCTACTGTCCCCCCCCCCCCCCCCCCCCCCCTCTTCTTCCTCCCTCATTCTTTCTCGCTCCCTCCTCCCTCTCCTCCCTCCGCTTCTGCTCTTGGGCAAGTGCATTATGCTGTCAGGACCAGCTTCTATCCTCTATTTATTACTCCTGTTATGGGTGGAAGGGTCAGGGGGGATGAGGAAGGGGAAAGGGGGACAGTTGAAAAGGGGAAGAAAATGGAGAGAAGGAGCAGGAAAGTGCGGTAGAGTGGGTATGCGTCAGTGGCCCCCAGGCAGGTCCTGTTTCTCTCTGCATTCCTCCTCCTTCCAGTCAGACTCCTGTTACTCCTACTGTTTGCATAGAGCCACTGCGTTCTGCTGGAATATGAGAGATAAGAGAGATGTCTCCTCTATCGCTCTGCTCTTTGACCCCCAGCCTTGTTCCTTATTGTCTTTAGGCTGGGTCGGGTCATATCGGAGAACTGGAAATTATGTTACAGTCCTGAGACTGCCCTCCCTCACAGCAGCCTAACAGCCAGGGGTCAGTGGTCGCCCCATCAGTTCTCTGTAACCGTTCTCCCAGCAAGTGCATTGTCTCACATAATGAGCATAGCCGTGTCTAAGCCTGTGCTAGCCTCAACTGCCATGCTGATTCATAATAACTGTAGCTTTCCCTGACTGGGACTGAGTCTGTTCAAAAAGTACTCACATGCACCTCTGCATCAGGGGAGGCTTTTGGAGGTATACATCGGAGGACAGGCTCATTGTAATGCATGGAATCGAATGAGGAATGGTATCAAACTATTGTACTGTACATATCCACAGAATAGATGGACCAGTAGCCAAGCAATCCTCAGGTGTAAAGTCCTTATCCTTATAGAGTAAGGAAACAGCAGCTACTGAGACCGGGTGCAAAGAATTTATAGCTATAGGTAAAACATTATTACCAGGATTACAATAATGGCATTATCATAGGTTATTTGGATTATTTAATTCAACATAGAATAACCTTGTTCTCCTCCTACCAGTGGCTACTGTGTAATGTTAATGTGGGTTTGTAAGATTAGGGATTAGGAGTGTTATCTAACTCATGAACACTAATCTGTGGTGCAGTCTGCGGTTCTGTGTGTCTATGTGCAGATCTCTGAGCTGTAATTTAGTGTGATTGACAGTTCACCTGAGGGCTAGAGGACCAGGTATGCGCCCTGCATGCTTCGTCTCCGGTTCTGTGAACACATGATAGGTCCTGACAGCCAGATCCCTGTAGACTCCTCTTACTGTGTGTGTGTGTGTGTGTGTGTGTGTGTGTCGGTGTGTGTGTGTGTGTGTGTGTGTGTCTGTGTGTGTGTGTGTGTGTGTGTGTGTGTGTGTGTGTCTGTGTGTGTCCAGTCTATGTAGAGGACATTCTACACATAAAACAATGCTATCTTGATTTACTGTCAACCATGGAGTATATAGTATACTTTGACAATGTCAGTCTTCCTCAGTTTCACTCTATAGGCCTCTCTGTATAGTCTGCTGTATCATTGACTCTGCAGGGTGGGAATAGCTGTGGGCCTCGGTAATCATGACACCCAATTACAAACTATTACTTGCCAAGCTCCATGACTGAGAGAGGGTTCAAAAGTACACCTCCAAGACCACCCCCCCAATGCTTAGTGAAGAGAGATCTATCATTGTGTGTGTGTGTGTGTGTACGTGTGTGTGTGTGTGTGTGTGTGTTTATGTGTGTATGTGTGTGTGCATGTGGTGGTTTGTGTGTGTGTATCAGTGTTAGTTCCTCTGCCAGTGTCTGGGAGGTATGGTTGCTGACAGACAAATGTCTCCAACTCTGTTTATATTAGACACACACACACACACCACACACCAGAGTGACGGTTAACTGCTCTGCGGGTACACACACTCCATGCAGGCTCCGAAAGGATGGATATGTTGGCAAGAGCAGGGAGCGAGGGAGAAAAAGGGGAATACGGAATATGACAAAGTCTGAAAACAGAGTGAAGGAAGAGGAGAGTGTGTGTGCGTGTGTGTGTGTGTGTGTGTGTGTGTGTGTGTGTGTGTGTGTGTGTGTCTGTGTGTGTGTGATGAGATTTGACAGGTCCCAAGGCACTGTTCCTCTGTGTCCCTCCACCTTACCCTTACCCATCCCTGTATTCAGGCAGGGGGAGTGACTCCTTAGGGCTTTACAGGACTCAAGAGGTCAGTGGTGGAGGTAGGGCAGGCTATTTTTCTGTGATTCTGTTAAGACAGGTAACTTGGAATATTCATTGGGTATTCAGAGTATAGTCTAAATCCACAACAAGGTTTGTAAACACAGAGCTAAGACCAAAATCCTGAGAACAGAATCTGACCTCAGAAGGCGTGCTGCTGCCAATTATGCTACCTCTATTCCCTTGGTCTTCTGCTCCTCTCAGAGATCTGACAAACGCAAGATGACTGCAGTCTGATGCCTGACATTGCCTAGCCAGGAAAGTCTCTTCCTCAGACCTCATTCTGACAGGCATCTCTGGCCACCCCTCACCCCAACCCCCTATCCTCCTCTACCTTAACTCACCCCATCCTCCTCTCTCCCCCTCTTCTTCACCATCCCTCTCTCTCTGTCCTCACCTCCGACAGGGTATGCACGCATACACACACACACACACACACACGCACACACACACACACACACACACACACACACACACACACACACACACACACACACAGTCTCCATTAATCTTGGACTGTAAGCAGGTCCCCAGTCCAGCTAGAACATTACTCTCTGCTGTCGTGTCTAGGGGGAGGACAGGGGGGAGGTAGAGAGGGGAGACAGAGAGGGTGACACTGGGCTGGACACACATAACAAAGTGGAGCAAATGCACACTTACAATCATGTACTGAGCATAAAAAAGTAAATAAGGATTGCAGATTGCTTAATCCCATTGCATACATGGGATTAAGCAATGTCAATGGCAATGAAGTGTATTGGAGCATTCCAAACAGTGCTAGGGCTATATTTTAACGGCGTAAAAACAAGTCTTAGCACAGGCTGAGACGCTACAGGGTTTGTCTGAAATATGATTTATTTTATTTTATTTGTTGCTAAGGCACAGAACCGCCGTTACCACACTGTTACCGCTGACACAAATTGCCAATATGCCTGCGTTTGGACCTGCATCCGTTTTGCGCCAGCTGGAAATAAGAGCCCCTAGTGTATAGAGAGTTAGGGCACAGCCTAACTTAGTCCTGCTTACAATGCCCCTACAGAGTAGAGCTCCAGTAAGCACTCATGAGTACAATCTAATGGAAAGGGCACAGAGTGAAAAGAAGAGAGAGGGGGTTAGAGAGAGAGAGATAGGGAGAGAGAGAAAGAGAGAGAAAGAGAGAGAGAAGGTAGAGAGAACTTTTGTGCTCCACTGCTCGTAACTGACATTCATCTGTCTGGCCCAAGGCTGGCAGTTGGCCAACGGGTTAGGGGTAAAAAGATCTAGGCAGGACCAAGCGTGTGTATGTATGGGTGTGTGTGTGTGTGTGTGTGTGAGAGAGAGAGAGAGAGAGAGAGAGTGTGAGTGTGAGGGGAGGCTTAGGTGGTGGTGCACTCTGTTCATTAAGGTTGTACTGTATACAAGATCAGATGTCCAGTTTGGAGGCGATGACATCATCACAAGGAGAATGAACGACAGATAAATGTCATCCAGAGAGGACAGGAGAAGGTGAACATGAGCACTCTGCTAAATAAAGTTTGTTTTTCACCAAAGGAAAGACTGACCTTTCTGAGAGCCTCCCTCAGGGCGGAATCTGTCATACCTCTCTCTAATTTAGTGAGCGTTTTAAACCTTAGAGAAAGGGAGGGTGTTTAATGGTTTTCTACCTGCCTCATGCTCCCCTCATGCCTCAGCACTTCTGTCCTGTCCTCACAGCTAACTGCTACCGTACGTGTTATATAGTACCTATTGGCTCTAAAGCACAAGAGAACACACTGAAAACTAAAACAGAATGAATAACCAGAGTTATTACAATGTAATTTCCTTGTCTAATGTTCTGCCCTGTGCTCTTTTTTACTGTCAAATCCTGTCATTTAGTGCCATGCCATATACATGACAGTTATCTACTGTATGTGCTTAGTGTGATACCATGGCATTTCCTCTGCTCTCCTGAGTGATTGCCTCAGCAGTGATGAGGATCAGGTGTGTCCTTTTACAGTTACCCTGTGATACCTTAGCACCAGGTTTCCCAACCAGCGCCCTCTAGGCCGAGCCCAACTGTAACACGCCTCAGCTCCCATAAAGAGAAAAAATAAAGAGCACATTTTGACATACATCAGATTTAATCATTGGACAATACCCCGGATGTGGGCCCATTTAGAACAGTTATTTTACAGGGTCTGTGGTAAGAGGAAAGAGCCCTTACCTGTTTCTATGGTCTCTCTCCAGAGCCATATATCAGTGATATCTATACAGTACCTCTGCTATCTTGTCTTTAGGACATAAACAAACACATTATACTGGAATTATGGAGGAATCTCTAGGGCCATAAAGATAACTGGTGCTCATCACTGATTTTTTACGGTACTGAAGCTGAACTTTAGTTAAAGTTTGACGTTTGCGAAGTGTTGGCATTGAATCGATAATGGGGACATAGCACGAACGTGAGGGAAGGTTTATATTGCATCACAGAACGGAACGCCTTATAAGGATCTATGGAGACCCCTAACCAGGGGAAAAATATGCTGCAACTGCAAAAGTACGATTAGTATCTCACATTCAAACCAAGGTGCTTGATTTGTGCATGGAAAAAACTGGACATGCAAAAGATACAGTATTTAGCCATTTTTGGAGGACAATGGAAATGTAATACCATAGAAAATCATTCTCAAAATCATAAATCATTTAAAAGCTAAACATTTCAGAATTAAAGCCCTCAATAAGGTTCTTCCTTCACCACTGTTGCTTATCTCTGTCTCTGTGTTCATCAGGTGATAGTGGTTTGGTCTGAGGTAAACCTAAAGCCATTTTATTGCAGGGTATCGTAACTCACCAACCACTTTGGCTAATCTCAGGCCACACTCTGTTTGCTTTTTACCATGGCGCAGCTTGGTTTTACCCAAGGGTAGACTTTGAAACCTGTCCCACTTCTGTTGGCTTTAACTGGGAATAATAAGAGCCACTTCTTGGAAACAGATTCCTTACAGAGGTGTTGGTTAAGAGATTGAAGGAAGAGGAATACCCAGGCACACCTGGTCTATACACTGTTCGATGTCCCTCTACAGTAAATGGACTGAATTTAAGTGAGTCACCGATGGTGGGCCAGGTAGTCTACAGAGGAACTTCAGGCAAATATATACAATAAGGCACGAAAGGCCATGGTATAAATTTACCACAGCTAAAGGGTGTTGTTAGGCATGAGGCAAAGCGGATATACCAGAACCTCTAGTGCCTTATTGCTTTTATGAAACAGTTCCTCAAACTGTAAATAACATTTCAAAGGTTTATTTTATAAAAAATAAACTTTAAAATGTAAATGATTGCTCTCCCATTCGCACACAACTTTGGGTTACCTTATGTAACCTCGGTTCTCATGAAAGTGTGAAATGAAGCCCAACTGGCTGCAGCACTAATCTCCGAAACAGAGATGCCCTTGAAAAGAGCCCAAGATGTAGCAATTCCTCTAGAGAGCTCCATCAATTTCTCATGCTCGATCGTAGCCTCTAGGGCCAGGGAGCTACACAGCTCCTCAGTCTGCACTACCGAGTAGACAGGGAGGAGGGCTGAGTAGCGAAACACCTGTAACATGTCGACCACAAGCCACTAGCACACAAAGTGAGTTGGCCCACAAAGCATGCAAATGGGTCAACCCACTAGCTAGAAACAAAACTCACAAGTCACAAGGCAGGAGGGAAAATAGTTAGGCTAGTGAATAATTCAATTGTTGGTGAACCAAACTAGAGAGAACTTCGCTCAGTAAAAGTGAAGCCTAAATCAGCAGGATTCCTGTAAGGAAGAAATAAGCTACCCAGCGTCCCAGGGAAAGCTCTAAAAGCTGTTGTTCCAGTGGAGCAGCTGCTAGGTAGCTAGGTTCTATCAGAGTGTTTCTAGCCCTCAAGAACTTTATGTTTCTGCAGGGACATCTGGTCAGAATAGACAATACGTCCACAGTGCCGTACGTCAATCGTCAAGGAGGAACGCGCTCTCTCCAACTCCTGTCTGTAGCACAGAAGATGTTAACATGGAGCAGCGGACATTTATTGTCCCTTAGGGCCACTATGTGCCAGGAAAACTGAACACAAAAGTGGACTTACTGTCACGGGGAGAGCCCCTTCCACAGGTCGTCCAAGAGGTATGGAGACGGTACTGTGTGGCAGTCATAGATCTGTTCGCATCGCTGGAAAACTTGTATGAAATGATTATTCTTCGCAATCACAGATCACTGCGCTCCGTGAAAGGTCCAAACTAGACTCGGAAAGCCTGCCTCCAAACATGATTACCACAATTCAGGGTGCTAGGGTGCCATCTACTAGAGGTATTTACGACCTAAAATGGAGGCTATGTGAAGTGTGGTGTGAGAGCTGCAAGATAGTGCTTTGCAAGAGTCTTATCTCTGCAATCCTCTCATTCTTACAGGCCCTGCTCGATAAGGGCAAAGCTTTCTCAACAGTGAAGACCTTCCTGGCTACCATCTGGGGGCGACCGCTGGGCTTCGGTGGGGCGACTGCTGGGGCGACCGCTGGGGCGCATCCCCTCGTCAGTGGTTTTATGAAGGGAGTGCGGTCATTTGTCTGGTCATCAGAGAGTGTGTCCCCTTGTGAAACCTGTCTTTGGTTCTGGAGGCGCTCACTCGTGTTGCTCGTGTTGGCCACAGCCTAACCTCGTTGAGACCAGGCTTACCTAGTTCAGAAAGCTTAGAAAGATCCTTTGCAGAAAGTAGCTACAAAGGGGTTTAAACCCGTTTGAAATGAGTGACACCTTGTGATACTTCAAACCAACCAAATACCTAAAAAAACAAACAAAATGAAACTCTTCAGGTTTTCTTCCATTTTCTTCAATGTTGCAAGCATAGGTAACAACTCTCTGCAAAACAGTCCTACCAGGTCTGAAAAGACGACACACATAACAACAAGCAACCATTCTACGGGCATGTGGGGGGATGTTTCTTGGAATGTAACTTTCAATGAAATTGCGAGTACATTCTTCCATCACTCTATCCAGTTCAATCCAAGCCAGGTCGGCAATTGTAAAATTCTCTAGACCTCCAAAGGAGGCGAGAGAACAATGTGATTTGGAGGTATGGCTACATGAGACTAACCTAGATTGTGAGTGACTTGCTCTGCCTTTTGGTCCATCCTACATTGCCCCTGGCGATACTAATGTTGCGTTATGCCTGAACATGGCGTTCGTTCCCAAAGTCATCTCCAAAGCGTACCACAGCCAAGCTGTTGTATTGCTCCCTTTCTAATCCCCGCCCTTCTCCTATCTGGATCAGGTTTCTGAACACCCTCTGTCCTGCATGTGTTCTGTGTGTTAACATGACCAGGATGGCGTCGTTCTGGGTTTGTGATCAGTTGTCCGTCTTCTTTGCTTCCCTGTCTACACAGCACCTCTCCCATTGGATTGTGGGGACCATTGTTGAGGATTACAATTGTCTGGGATTGCAGTCGTGGGTTGGTGGCGTCGTGGGCCCTGTTCAAGGTTGTCTCAGAAATGCGTGCTGCAGACAGCTTGACCACTTACCTTTACAGCCTGGACATGACTGCGCTCTCTGTGGCACACACTGTCCTTAGTACTGGTTTGGAAATGGAAGTGTGTCTCCATGTATCCGTGTCTCTGTGTGTGTGCGTGTGTGTGAGTGTGTGTCTCTGTGTGTTCATGTGTGTGAATATTTGGTCACACATCTGTGCAGTCCCCCTGCCCAGGGATTTTGCTGTGCGCAGGCTCGTACCTTGGAGTGGACAGACAGATGGTGTGTGTTCGTAGGGGGGACGCCACCTGTTCTGAGTGTCCATTTAGTACTGGTTTGGAGATGATGTAGATACAGTACATGTGTGTATCCGTACAGGTTTCCAATTCGGACCAGGAGCCCTTTCTAGGTCCTATATATAGGGCGGGTGCAAGCATCACCAGCTTGTACTAGTCTGATTGTATAGGGGTTTTCAATGAATAGCTACACAGAGTGCGTGTCCCATAGTGAGGGGTCTCCCCTTCCCATTCATAACCTTTAGTTTTTTATTCTATGGAAGAGGAAGTGAATGTTGTTTAGTTGCCATTGTGCATAGGTTTCAAATATACCACGGCTGTCAACCAATCAGATTGCGTTATTCCAAAATAATGTTTTAGCATGTAAGAGAATAACTGCATTGTAAATTCACTGGAAGACAGACATGCAGAGGCTTGAATACACCATAAAAGTAATGCTATGCTATGGAGTGAATTGGGTGTCATAAAAATAAAATGCCACTCATCACAACATGTAAGATTAATAAGGATGATCAATAAACCAAAAAATAAGTGTAAGCATAATATAATGAGTGCGTCCTTAATACAATGGTGGGTTATCAGAATTACGTGTTTGGTGATGATGTCAGCATAAAGCATTCTAGCCATCCTCCTCCCGCCCTTCTCTCTGTGTGGATGCTGATGTGAACCAGTAGACAGATGGGGCTGGCAGCGAGACAACAGGCTGTCCGTCCTCAGCGTCTGTTCCTCTCTCCCCTGTCCTCCCCCCCCCCCCCCCCCCCCTCTCTCCCCTGTCCTCTCCCCCCCCCCCCCCCCCTCTCTCTCCACTACTCCTCTCTGCCCAGTCCCCTCACGGCCTCATGCTAAGGCACGCCTTCATTAAATGTCAATTATACACCCCAGACCACACAGAGCATGGACGGGACACAAATGATTGCCTGACCCCAAAAGGTCATCATGCTTATGGCCATTCAGCTCTCACAGAATGGTAGAATGGTAGAATGCTTAGAGATCAGGTCTGTTTAGGAATTCCCCTGATCAGGGTCAGGATGAAACATTTAAACGTTCCCTGATGGACAATAATATTTTGGAAAATTTTACATATGGAATCACATGCACATGTGCGCCTATTAAAGGTGCATGGTGTACATTTGTTGGAAATCTGCCACCTCTGGCTACAGCAGAGAAATTCAGTTTGAAGTTCCAAACAACAACATCCTCCTTAATAATAATATTACCCCCCGAAATGGACTTGTAGTGTCGGACATTAGCTGTTGTGTTTCTGCATGCATGCTTGATTCGAAGAGGCAGCCACCAGAGACAGTAAAGAGTTCACCCCCCCAGAACACCCCTGGAAGTAACAACATGTTTGTATGCAAATCGAGTGTTGGGTAGGAAATAAGAAACCGCTTATGCCTGAACAAAACAGTGTTTGTGAATGAAATATTTATTTCAAGGCATCTCATTCCCTGATCACTTCTAATTAAACATAGCCTTACAACCATTAGGAAGCGTCTAGAAAGCTTGAATGTTACATACTGGACCTTTGATGCCTCTGTAACAAAATAAAGGAATGCTCATTAAAAATGCATGTCTAAAAACGTGAAATGCCTAAACTAAAGCCTAAAAATCAAATGCAAGTGCGTGTCTTCCTTGTCTCTGTGTGTGTGCGTGTGTGTGTGTGTGTGAGTGTGTGTCTCTGTGTGTTCATGTGTGTGAATATTTGGTCACACATCTGTGCAGTCCCCCTGCTCAGGGATTTTGCTGTGCGCAGGCTCGTACCTTGGAGTGGACAGACAGATGGTGTGTGTTCGTAGGGGGGACGCCACCTGTTGTGAGTGTCCATTCAGCCTGGCTCTGCAGCATGGACAGGCTCCCGACCCTCAATAAACCTCTGCCAGCACCCAGGGTGAAGCGAAAGACAGGAGAGACAGGGCTGACAGAGGAAGGTAAGGAGAGAGGGAAGGAGGGAGGAAGGGTGTGAGAGAGGAGGGAAGGAAGAGAGTTCACGAGGTGACACACAGCAGGAGTCTACGTTTTGTGTGTTATTCTGCGAAAAGACAGGAATATTAGACACTGCGGGCCCCAATTTACTTGAGTGAATAGTGATGAGCAAAACATACCTAACAACTTGGAATATACAGCATGTAAGAGAATAACTGCATTGTAAATTCACTGGAAGACAGACATGCAGAGGCTTGAATACACCATAAAAGTAATGCTATGCTATGGAGTGAATTGGGTGTCATAAAAATAAAATGCCACTCATTACAACATGTAAGATTAATAAGGATGATCAATAAACCAAAAAATAAGTATAAGCATAATATAATGAGTAATTTTTTTTTTGTACCTTGTCGTTAACAATGTTAGAAGTAGAATGGAGCAGCATCTTAATAACAGAGATTACGCAGTAGGCAGGAGGTTGTAGTAAAAAAAAAAAATGAATATGTATCCCCAGGGATAGTGATGGTACCAGCAACAAATGACGCACACCCATATAACTGACTTGACAAAATAGGGTTTAAAACAAATAAACAAACTGAAAAATGCAGAGCACAGGCATGCCCTGTACAATAGTTCTCAGCCATACAGGTGGAGGTATTCCAGGCTACAGCAGCAAACCCCAAGATAAACATCCATACAGGGAACTTTCCACAACACGTTAAATATGTAAATGGTACAGACTGGCGGTAACACATGATACATGAGAGTATCCACGGACACGCAACATTAGAAAAAAGACAGACGTGGAGTTCCAGGAAGTGCTGGAATTACAAACAATGGAAACACTGTACTATAAGCCATCTGTCAGTGTTCACCCCTCCACTGTGAGAAAACAGGGGGATAGAGTGCAGATCACAGATCACAGATCACAGAACGAATGCAGGATCCCACTAAAAGAGTGCACGGTACTGAGACATAGCAGAGCATTGCTGCGATTCCTAGAGATAGAGAGAGAGGAGAGAGAGAGAGAGAGAGAGAGAGAGAGAGAGAGAGAGAGAGAGAGAGAAGAGAGAGAGAGAGAGAGAGAGAAGAGAGAGAGAGAGAGTGGTCTTCATGTAGATAAGAGCTCCACTATCACCTCATAGTGTAACTGGGAGACGGTGCAAGGGAACATCCTCCTCCGCATGGTAAAAACCCTCCTCAACAGCACTTTTATCTCTTCCTCTTCTTTCCAGGGGAGTGCTTTCAGATGACCGACGCATTTCCCTGTCAGCAGGGGCTGAAAATAGGCGAGCACTGACCCATTTAATCAGGTTTGTACTGACCCCTCACTAAGGTGAGAGCAAACGTTTGGACAGGAGCTGCAGGAATGCCTCAGATCATGTGTTGCCAGGAGGACTTCCTACTCATTTGCCTGTGCCCCTTAACTGAAAAAATAAAAAAAATGGTTTAAGAAACAAAGGCAAGGTTAGAATGGGTTTTGTTTGACATTGAGATCATTCATTTGAGGTTCTACAACACAGAGGTCATGATATCCCTTCTGCAAACTCCTTCCTAAAGGTACGGTCGCCTGCTTGTGGCAGTTGGTTTCTGAAGAGTGACAGAGAGGAGCTGAGGGGAGATTTTTCATGGGAGACTGATGGTTAAGTTCAGTCGGTCCATTGACCCACATCCACCCCCTCTGTTTCCCCCACCTTGGGGCCCCTGGTCACCCCTTCTGGCCGCCCCCTCTGGCCTTCACGTCCAGCCTATTGTGTGGCCCTCTGTGTCCACTCAAAGCGGCCCGGGGTCAAAACAGCAGCAGTAGAGGTGAAACGTGTCTTTTCTCCAGGCTGTTTGCTCAAGGCCCTCTATGCTGCCTGCATTCCTCTGTGTGATCAGGCAACCAAGTTCAGCTCCAAGACAAACGCCACCACAAACACCCCCACCCCCCCTCTTTCCTCTCCCTAGAGAGAGAAGCCTAGCTCAATGTCCTCATCTCCCATTCACACACTACACACCCCCTCTGGCAGAGGTCTTCTCCCAGTCTCCCCCTTTCTCTCCTCCACTCTCCTTTTTCTGCACCCTTCCCCTCTAACTCTTTCCTTTTCACTCTCTCTCTCTCTGTCACTCCACTCCCTTTCGTAACTTTCTTCCCACTTTTCCCCTCTTGCTTCCCAAAGCCTCTCCTCCCTCTCTCTCTCTCCCCCATTATCTCCTTTCTATCGCTTGCCAACTCCCTTTTCCATCTCTCATCCATCCCTCTCTCCTCTGTCTTCTCCCCATATACCCCTCTCTCCCTCTCGCATCCACCTCTCTCCCCTCTCTCCCCCTGCCACTCCCCCCCATTCCTCTCTCCTTCTCTCTCATCCTCTCACCCCTCCATCTCTCGCCCAGTGTGGCCCAGACACCCCACAGTCTGGAAGCTGTCCATCCCGGCCCTGCCCCTGAGGCCTGCCGCACGGCCCCGTGGGTAATGGCCATTGTGTGTCCCCAGTGATCCCT
Organism: Argentina silus; assembly: GCF_951799395.1. Lineage (NCBI taxonomy): Eukaryota > Metazoa > Chordata > Actinopteri > Argentiniformes > Argentinidae > Argentina > Argentina silus. The sequence goes on along the minus strand of NC_139657.1, from coordinate 15,849,812 downwards.
GACGGGCCATATTGTGCCTCGGCGGGACGTCAGGAGCACAAAGAAGCCTGCCGGCCTGCCACATTGTCTCACACTCCAAATGAAGAAGTTCCTCCTCTGGCTCAGAACAGAGCCTGGAAATGTCAGAAGATAGAGAGGAGGAGGAGAGGGAGTTGGGTAGGAGGTGTGGGTGGGGTGGTATTATTGGAGATGAGGGTTGTGTGTTACTCATTAATGCACCAGCACTCCACTCATTTGGATCCAAATCTCAAATGCAGCCCCAACACACACACACACACACACACACGCACACGCACACGCACACGCACACACACACACACACACACACACACACACACACACACACACACACAGACACAGACACACACACACACTTGTGCACTCACAACCATGCACATACACCATACACACACACTGCATAGAGCTGCACTCAAGCGTGGACATGTGAGCAGGAGCAGAATTGGCTCCCATAATGGCTTGATTCTGCCAGCTATCAACATGATGGCAATGTTCAACAAGTTTGAATGAATTTGTCTCGTATTTGTAGTCTATACTCTTTATATAGATATACCATTTGTCCTAAGAAATAGTGATGATAGCACACAGTGCATGTAAATAGTTGGATGTTTCACATACAGTAATATAGTATGTTTTAGTTGTATGACAGTTTGTACTTGGGCAGTGTGAAATTGAATCAAACCTCCTCCCACGTTGTCAAACAGATCACTTATTGACAAAGGACACAAGTTCACTGGCAATATATCTGCCTGACAATGTTGACCCTGTTGTGGCCACAGACAGTTCACACAGGGAATACATTGTAATCGTCAATGGTATGATTCGGATGGCTTTGATGTAGAAAGGTAAATAGAGATAAGAGTGTTTGTAGGCTGACCTTTACCTCTGGGGCTGCCACACACAGGCCAGGAGTGATGGGGATGAGACGTGCCTCCCTGTGTGGTGTAAAACATGTCAATATTAACTGTCTGAACAACCGCCAAAATGACTCCTACCCTTCATGTTTTATTACAACATATAAAAATATGATTTGATCAAATGTTGTGGTGAATAGCTGATCCTCGTCTAACCCCGTTTTATATGTCGTATGAAACTAAATTTACTGGACAGTTGGGTGGCTGCTAGTTTCAGAGATAGAGTTAAGTTAGAGATAAGAGATATGTGGATAGAAGCTATGAGAGCCATGTTTGATTATCAACAATGATGAGTTTTCCTCAGTCTTGGACCAGGACAGACACATTCACATTGTAGCTTCTGTAATCCTTCCTGGCTCTTAAGGGAAACATGATTTACCATGATTTTCAAATATTCATGTTAACTAAATACAACACAGCAATGTAACCACCTAATCAAATGTTTTCCTGACTGTTGACATGACACGCATACTCATTGTTCTCCTATTCCATTCTCATTTCCTGACAAGTCAATTTGTTTGTGTTTACTTGCATTTATCCACACATATGTACATTCTTTCTATACATACATACAGTATACAGCCTTTCTGTACACTAAGCACTACAGAATAGCCAATCATGTCAATAATGTTGAATACAGAGAAGTACATGTTCGTATTTGTGTTGCACTTGTATTGAAACACAAATACAGCTACGACGTACCCCACAGCTTAATGAAGTGGGGAGCGCATATTTGCTCCGTCAAGCAACAGGGTCAACAGAGCCTCTGTGGGTTCAGCCAGCAGGTTGAGCAAACTGCCCCCTGTGAGTCCTGTGAGGTGTTGACACTGAGCACAGTTAGATTGGCCATGGCTGTAATGTGGACATGGCCAGGGCACGGGGGCCTTGGCTTAGCTAACCCCAGCCCTGGCCCGTCCAGACTCCATGGAGAGTGGCTCTCCCCTATTCTTATTGAGGAGCCATAATCCCCTAGCCTAGCAATGCTCCTCTCTCCCCTCTTCTTCCCTGTCTCTCTCTCTCTCTCTCTCTCTCTCCTCCTCCTTTACCTCTCTCCTCTCCTCTACTCCCTCTTTCCCATTTAGTCCTCCTTCAGTCGTGCTACCTTTTTCCCTCCCACCCCTTCCTCTTTTGGTCTCTCTCTCCATTCAAAACTCCACCAGTCATCCTTACCCTCTCCCTCTCTCTCTCTCTCTCTCCGTCTGTCTATCTGTCTGTCTGTTTGTCTCTCTCTCTCTCTCTCTCTCTCTCTCCATCTCCTCTCTATTCTCCAGTAATGAGTGTGCTGTTGCCTCAGGCCGGGCTGTGGTCTGTGTTAATCCCTCCTTTCAGCTGGAGGGCCATTTAGAGCACAAGAACCCAGAGTCTGTTCCAGAATTTAATTAAACATTCCTGGTGCCGGCGCGTTACCTCTGTCGCCTAAAATCCCCACCCCCCTTCCCGCCCCACCTCCCCTCCCCAACTCTCTCTCCTACGCTGGCTCCTCTCACCCACTCTAAAATCTCCCTCAACCCCCCCCCCACCCCCCAAATACACACACACACACAATTTAAACCAAACGTACCCCCCCTTGCCCCTCTGCTCCCTCCTGGCTTCTCACACACCCCACTCCAAACCCTGTCTCCATACCCTACTCCACACATCACCCCTCAAACACGCCTCAAAACACAAGCCTCAAAACACAAGCCTCAAAACAGCCTGCATATGGGGTAGTATTTGTTGGGCTGAATGTACATGCCTGTTTACCTTGAACTCCCTGGCTGCTCTGTGGTGGAGGGAGAGAAGTGGGTATCATCGTAAGTGCTTATCACCATCCCAGGTTTAAACCTCAACAACAGAAGCTCAGTCCTACTGTGTGTTGTCACTTTTGTGAGCAGTTCATATATGTAAATATTTTACAAAACACCGTTTCCACGAAGCACGTTAGCAACGTCTTGCTTGGTGGTTAGGCAGTATTAGGCATTCACTTTGAGTGGTTAAGGTTAGGGTTAGGGTTAGACTTAGGGTCGGGCTTTAACTTCAAGTGGTTATAGTTACAAATAGCTTTGCAGTGGTTAGGGTAAGGGTATGTTTTCAGGGTAAGGTATTAGCAAACATTAGCAACAAGAATTAGCGAACAAAACCACTAAAAGGACTTCAAAACAATTCAAACCTGCTTTCGTGTTGCAAGTTTTGTGAAATGCCCACTCGCAAACCCCAACCTATCAAAGCATTCTTTGTTTTGTATCTTCCTGCCAGTTGACGTTGCCTGATTTGTAAAATATGTACGTACAGTATATTGACAGTAAACATGTAAACATCTTTACTACAAAATGATTGATGAGATCAGGCTGGTGCAGCAACCATCATTATTTTAGATTTGTTTCAACACTCTAAAAAGCCACAATATGCCATAAACCAACTTACATTTTTGTGGGTAAACCTCATACCATGTGTCATCATGGCAATGACACATGAGACTTTAAGTGGATGGGAAAACTATTATGACATGATGAGTTATTGCAAACTGGCTTGTTATTTTTTAACTTTGTGATTAGGCGATAACCTTTTACATTTGATTTGACTGTTAGGAATTTGCTCAGGGCTCCTCTGCGCCCAAGTATGGCCGATAAAGTCTGTGTTCCATAAATCAGTCCAGTGTTTTGCCATGCCTCACCCCATTGGCCCATTTACACTCCAAATAAAACAGGCATGTTTATTTACTTCTTTACTTCTGAAGGAGCTGCAGGTACCCCTCTACACTTGTTCTCTGATGGCTCACTGAGGTTGCTGTCAGAGGTCTTTTGATTTTACAGAGCAGTTCTACTCTACATTTAACTAAGCACTAGTCTTAAGTGTGGATGTGTGGTTTTTTTTGTGCTAGTAGCTTGGCGTGGACCCCCCTCGTCTGGCAGGTTGTCATGGCTTAATGGCCAGTCTCTCTCAACTTAATCAGGGCATAACAGGAGGCTTTTCCCATTCTCTATCACTCTCCATCCTCATACACACAAACATACACACACACACACACACACACACACACACACACACACACACACACACACACCCACACACACGCACACTACATGAGGGCAACGGCACAGCTCGACAGGTGGAAAACAGGTCAGTTATCCAAACAGCCAATCAGGGACAGAGAGTCACTCAAGATTAGCGTTCACCAGCCAATCAGTTCAGGAGTGGGCCAGAATGCACTGTATTCGTCCCCCCCTCGCTGCAAGTGTGTGTTTGAGTGTGTTATCTTCTTCGGACTAACAGAGCCCCTCATTCATACGCAGGTCTTTATAACTGGCAAAAGAAAGACTAATTTGGGTGGAGGTTTTGGCGGAGGGGGTTGCATGGGGGAGTTGTATTGTTTGCCTAATCCGCAGTGACTGGGAAGTTGTACGCTGTGCAAATAGTGCATATTTGAGCAGTGCTGCTCAGAGTAAACCCCCTTCTGGCCCTTCCGTTGAGATAAGGACTGGGCTTGGTTTAACGGGGAGTCCCCTCTTAACGGTCATCTTACTATAATGTGAACCTCATCATCATCATCATTCATCATGACCTGCCTCTAGGTAGTAACCACCTGAAACACAAAGAGAGGAAGACAGAGAGAGAGAGAGAGAGAGAGAGAGAGAGAGAGAGAGAGAGAGAGAGAGAGAGAAAGAGAGAGACGGGGGGGTCCTAGTCCTAGCCATAAATGTAAAAAAATAAATTGTAAATGTAAAAAAAAGTAAAAGGGGGAGAGAGAGAGAGACACACACACAGACACAGAAAGACAGAAACAGAGAGAGAGAGAGAGAGAGAGAGAGAGAGAGAGAGAGAGAGAGAGAGAGAGAGAGAGAGAGAGAGAGAGAGAGAGAAAACAAGACAAACAGAGAGTTGGAAGAAAAGACAGAGACAAACAGAGATTAAAGACTGAGAGGGTTGTGATTGAGTCAAACCTTCTCTCTCACTCTCTCTCTCTCTCTCTCTCTCTCTCTCTCTGCTACCTGAGCTTCACCCCTGAGAGGAATGTTCCAGAAAGACACAGCAGCCTCAGAAAACAAGGTCTCTGATGAATCTATTTGCCCTCAAATATCCTCTCAATGAGACATGCAGCAGCCATGATTTATAGCCAAATAACGCTCTAACGCAGATATGAAGAAGCCCTGTGCAGTCAGGCAGGGCCTTGGCTGGGGCCCAGATTCACAGAGTCTAGCCCTGAGAGAGGCTGGGTGAGACACAGACTGCAGTGTGATAATGCTACATTTTAAGATGCGTTATTACTTTGATTCCGGTAGTTTATGACATGCCAAACAGTGAAGGTTCTAGTTTGATCTTTTACAGTAAAGACGTAAGGGGTAAGGAAGGTTTCTCTGACTGTTTGTGACACTTTGTTGGCAGAGGGAGGCTCAGCGGAGACGTTTCAACTTGTTGTGAGCAGAGGCTTGTAACATGGCCCCAGGCCACATGTTGAGTCTGTTGATGATGCGCACTGCATGCATGTACATTTCAATGTTTCTACACAAACATTGCCTCCCTCAAAGGGCCTACGTGTTTCCTCCACTGATGAATGCTTACACCGGTCAATAACAACCACACAGCTTCAATAGAACCCACTTCTAGGGCAACGTCGCTAGCATATTGTCAGCTAATATGCTTTAACTTCCTCTGGCTAGAAGTTTCGGTAACAGCCTGAGTATAAACCACTCAGGATTAGTTGACGCATGTATGTTGCGGCATTTAGTCAATACGATATCCAGACAGCTGTCCGAATAGATCTAGCTCGCAGATCTAGCTCACAAAGATCTAAGCTGGTAATGTGCCTTGCTAGTTTTGTATCCATGTTTAATGCCAAGCCATATATAGTAGCTGCCTGAGTGCACACACATCCGATCAATTTTCACTTAGATGCAAGTTGAAAAATGTTATTTGCATATACTGTAAGTGCTGTAGTCTAATAAAGGTGTATAACATAAGGCTGGGCTACTTGACACTTCAGATGTCTTAACTTGGCATAAAGCAGTTAGTTCAATCAAGGATAGGAATGGTTACAGTAGCAATCAATTTATTCAAGAGAGACAGCTCTGGATTGGTCAGTGTTTTGGTTTTATGTGCCACATACCTATGATGAGCTTAATCAAAGTTTACTAACCCTATTAAACAAGCAAAGACATATTGAAGGAATATAGGAGGAGGTTTGGGAAATAAAATTTGATTGCCACACTGTCACACACTTCCTTTCATAACAGCCGTTTTATGTTTTCCCAGATAATGAGTTTGAGCTGTAGCCTACTATATGCTTAACTATCAGAAAGCTCATATAATATTTATAACAATCACGTGTATGCATGTGTATAATCACGTGCATTGCAAGAATTATGATTTTAGAGAATTAACAGATCACAGAGTGTTCTATCAACACAATCAACCTACATTTACCATTATAGCATAATATATTCAGCCAGATATTGAATAATAGTCAATAGGAATGAGAATATCTGATATAGCCTAAAAATAGCCTCAATAACAAAGCCAGCTGACCAATATTGGTCTTGAATTGATTGATTTCCTGGGCACCCTGATAGACACTTCAGCTATCCAGAACACCATAGCAATAAACCAAGGAAGTTACGGCCAGAGGTGGATGTTGCGAGTATCCAAACACTACAGCATGGCCCTACTCCGGCTCAGACAGTACTGTACACAACTAACTTCACTCACAAGTACTGGAGGCAATGGCAGATTTACTTAAATTGAAGTCATACCTCAAATGAATGGATAACTCATCATGATGTCATAGGACTTTGGTCCATCCATTGAGTTAATCATATCTAGGTATGACACCTTTACAGAACTAGCCAGCTGTATGTATGTTATGGTAGAGACGTTGCATTCAGTCATTGTGAATGTGATATTCTCTGTACCAGTGTTTAAAAGGCCTGCTTTAAGACCATGGCTCTGGTAATCTCCCAGTCATCTGCATAGAACTGGATCAAACCGCAGCTCACAATGGAAGCAGAGATCGACACCAACAACAAGGCTAACTTGTCCAACAAAGTGCTGCTTTATTACGCCCTCCCTTTTAAACACACATGCATAATCTATCTATGGGGGGGCTTGGATTTATTTATTTTTTTAATCTGGCTAAAAGAGCTCCCCTTTTCTCCTGCCCCCCGTATTGAGGAATTCCCTTATCTCACCCCACCAGTGGTGTTGCACAGAAAAGAGCAGGCCGCTCCATTGTCAGCCCCTTAGAGTTCCAGTGTTGTTTGATAGTGTTTGCTGCGGGTCACTTGACACCCCTCTCCCCCGCACCCCACCCACACCCCCCTCCCAGATACCCCCCCCCCCCCCCCCCCCACCACCCCCCCATTCCTCATTGTTTGCCTGTTCTATTATTCTCTAACCAGATTCAGGGTGTTTTGAGAGAGAGAGAGGGGGTTACTAGGGGGTGTTTGGAAGCGGTACTGGGGTGGGGGGTGTTTGGTGTATGTAAGGAAGTTTTGTCGCTGGTTTGAAGCAGTGAAAGGCCCCAGTCTGGTCACAGTGAGGCAGGGTGAATCCACCAGCTATGGAACCATATGGAACCTCCAGACAATCAAATTACCTTTTTCTTCTCTTCTCTCACCCCCCCCTGTTTTCTTTTTCTTTCAGAAATGATCACAGCCCTGTGAGTTTGAGGGGAGGGAGGTGGGGAAGAAGGGGAGAGGGGGGACGTGACCGAATTCCGCCATTCCTAATTAGTTAATGAAATAATATGATCCAGATCATGCCCATCTATCACCCCAATGGATTCAGGGGGCAGGTCCTCTCTCTAAAGGTAAGAACCCCTCGGGGGTGGGGGCAAAGATAACAGCATTCCACTGGAATAACTGCTTTGCCTTTAAATAACTGATGTGTAGCATAATTGCGTGACACAGTAAAATAGAATGACATATAGATAACAGTATGTCAGATATGACACAGATGGAAGAAAATAACCCAACTGTCCCCTCACACTCCAAGTCAGAGCAAGTAAGCTACAGTATGCACAACCTGTATGTAGAACCTGCTCTGACAAATGCAAGGCAGTGAGAATAATATAACACTTGGACATAGTGATCAATATTCAATTAATAGATGTTGTACTTGTTCTGTATGGACAATAGTGTAGTATAGCCTAGCTGATGAGAGGACTTCCTGGGTGCTTACCTGTGGTAACCAAATGCATGTGTATCTACCATCCCCTTTTACATCCCCTTCCTCATGGCAACATCTTGGCAACCCAGGTGGTTAAAATGAAAAGGTGCGGGGGGGGCGGGGGGGGGGGGGGCAGGGAGGGAGGTATATATCAGGGGGGTGAGGGAGGTATATTTCAAGGGAATAAGGGAAGTGGAGGGAGGTGTGTTTCAGGGGAGAGGGACATGGAGGGACGTGGAGGAAGGTGTATTTCAGGGGAGAGGGACGTGGAGAGAGGTGTATTTTTTAGGGGAGCGAGGGACAAGCAGGGAGGTGTATTTCAGGAGAGTGAGAGAGACGCACATGTTTTGGGGGAGAACTCGGAGTCAATGCCTGGGTGGCCAATTAGCAAAAAGGAAAGAAAAGACCCTGTGTCATCAACCAATGATGGCTAGGGGAGCCGAGAGGGGGGAAGTCTTTTTGTCTTCTGTCTTTTCCCTTTTTCTCATTCCCTCCCTCTCTCTTTTACTCTCTCACTCTGTCTGTCAACTCAGTGTCCACAGTGCCCCCAGCAAAACTCACCCAGAATACAGAATGAGGATTACTAGACTGGAAGCAGAGGGATTTCTGGAATGGTGTGTCTGTGCGTCTGAGTGCATGCATGTGTGTGTGTGTGTGTGTGTGTGTGTGTGTGTGTGTCTGTCTGTGTGTGTGTGTGTGTGTGTGTGTGTGCGAGCGTGCATGTGTGCGTGTGTGTGTGTGTATGTGTGTGTGAGACTTGTATTGTTTGTGGAACAGAAATGTCCTAGTTTGTCCCTAGACAGACATGGCTTTGGATGTACCCCATTGGCCTGTGAGGATTACAGACCCTCTCTTTGCCTCCTCACACTGGCCCACAGTGTCTCACTCCCCCAGCCAAGGACCCACTGGGACATTCATCCCTGAACAGACTCACACTGATCTGTCCTCTGCATCCTCATATGCATCATTCCAGAGGGACAGGGACAGGGACACAGACGTGTGTGTGTGTATGTGTGCATGCTTTTGTGTGTGTGTGTGTGTGTGTGCTTTTGTGTGTGTGTGTGTGTGTGTGCTTTTGTGCGTGCCTGCGTGTGTGTGCTTTTGTCCGTGCCTGCGTGTGCTTTTGTGTGTGTGTGTGTGTGTGTGTGTGTGTGTGTATGTGTACACTACAGTATGTGTGTTACAAAAGCTTAGATGTGACCTCTAGTAGTGTGGTTATCAATATAATATATATGTCAGTATATTTCAAAATATGAAGGTTTATCATCACCTACTGACACATTTCTGTGCAGTACACGTGGTGATCCGTAGCCTAATCCACCTTTTCCCAACCCCTGGTACTATGATTGACTGTAATAAGGTCAATCCATATAGAATAGGAGCTGGCGGTGTTCCACTTAGTTTGATTCATTAGCAATTATAATTGGAGGATAGTGTGTAGAGGAGACCTGTAGAAGCTTGCCTCTCCTCTCCCCCTCCTCTCCTCTCCTCTCCTCCACTCTGCCCCAGGTACAGTACACAGCAGATCTGATCCTCCCTGACTGACGCCAAGCCAAGCATTTCAGCTTCAGCATGTTCACACCCCCCCAGCTCCATGCACTAGACTATTTATAATACAGTTATAATGGAGTTATAGATAATGGAACAGGTCCAACAGTGGTCTGGTGTGAAGAGTTTAGCACTGTAATGATACAGGAGATGTGCTGTAATTGTAATGTTGCTGTGTGTAATTATTACTCTGTTAGAGAGGGTGAGGATGCTTTTATTTTGGGTGGTTTTGAAGCCTGTTGAAACGGTGGTACCCCGACTGTGATCTGCTCTTAAGAGAGGCTGGTTTGTGGAACTGTGTAGCTGTTGTGTAATGGGCAGGAGCCATTGTGCAACGTGAAGACAGTGTGTGTGTGTGTGTGTGTGTGTGTGTGTGTGTGCGTCTGTGTGAGAGAGAGTGTGTGTCTGAATGTGTTTGAATGTGTGTGTGTGTGTGTGTGTGTGTGTGTTTGTGTGTGTATGAATGCGTGAGTGTGTATGTTGGGGGATGTGCAGTCAGCTTTAATGACCTGGGCCTCTCATTCTAAGTGGAGGAATTGAGAATAACTAATGAGTGTGTCTGTGTTTGCGTGTGTGTATGTGTGTGTTTGTGTGTGTGTGTGTGTGTGTGTGTGTGTGTGTGTGTGTGTGTGTGTGACAGTTCCTGTATGTGTATGTGTATGTTTTTGTGTGTGCGTGTGCGTGTGTGCGAGTGTGCAAGTGTGAGTGTGAGTGTGAGTGTGAGTGTGTGTGTGTGTGTGTGTGTGTGTGTGTGTGTGTGTGTGTTGTGGACGGCAGGCCTGGATGGGGTGCAGTGCAGCGTTTGGGTCTTTGTGGCTGTCTGTGAGGCAGGGTCGACCTTGTGGGGCTCTGCTCTGGAGCTCAGACAAAAGCCAGCGCAGGATTATCCACCCTGGGACAAAGTGTGTGATTACCATAAGAAAACCCCCGGCTTCAGCCCCACAGCCAGGGAGGGGACCCACTGGAGTGGTGGTCCGCCACTCATTAGCTGCTAGGAGAAGATGAATACAGGCGCACACTCACTACTTAGACACAGGCACACACACACACACACACACACACACACACACACACACACACACACACACACACACACACACACACACACACACACACATACTCTGATTCACAAAATCTAAGTAAACAGAGTCAGAAATACTCAGAACACAATCATTCACAGTATTATTATACGTACTACTCGTATATAGAAGTGCACAACTAAACCTTCTCATAAACCAACCGGTAGCCACCAAGAAAAAATACAGTGTAGACACACTTTTTGCCAACATGAAGTAGGAGCAGGTCTATTGTCTGATGGAATGGAAAGTTGGTAATGTGTACGTCTGTATGCCAGAAGTGTGTTTTTTGTGTGTTTCAATATCGGTACTTGCGTCAGTGTATGTAATATGCATATGTGTGTTAGCGTACGTGTGTGTGTGTGTGTGTGTGTGTGTGCGTGTGTGTGTGTGTGTGTGTGTATGCGTGTGTGTGTGTGTGTGTGTGTGTGTGTGTGTGTGTGTGTGTGTACGTGTGTGGGTGTGTGTGTTCCACAATGTATGGTATGGGATCTGTGTCTTTGCCTGCTGTGATGGCCACACTCAGCGCTCCTGGTCTATTGGAGAGGTTGTGTTCTAAACCCTGATCAGTGGATTTCCCACCTCTTCACTGGAGAGTCTCTCTCTCTCTGCCCTCTGGATTAAGGGGATGAGCCTGTACTCCACTATCTCCTCATCCCGCCTTCTGTCTCCATCTCCCTGGAGGAGGACAAGATCCCCTTTTGTTCGGAGGAGGGAAGATGGGGAAAGAGGATCGGCATCGGGGGTGATAGTGTCGGGGGGGGGGGGGGGGGGTCTGGGTATGGATACAAAGGATACTTCAGATGAAGCTTGCCACCACCCCCCCCCCCCCCGACACCTCACACCCTACCGCCACCCCACTACAAACACACACACACACACACACACACACACACACACACACACACACACACACGCACACACAGACACACACATACACTAGCTGCTGTTGCATTGAAGCTAGTGACTGTATTGTTTTAATTGGGTGCGTCCCCGGGTCACAGCAGAGATCAAGAGTTCAGTGCCCTTCCACTTTGACCCCTCACTGTTACGGCAGTCACTCTTTCTTTTTCTCTTTCTTTTACAGCTCTGTGATATTTTAGTACTTCTTTGTTTCCTGGACGGAAGGATGGAAGTGGTTGTGGTCGTGGTTGTAGCAGAGAAAGAGAGAGAGGGGGCAGGCTCATGTGTCTCTCCCCTCTCCTCTTTCCCTCTGTATCCAAGAACAATATTACGATAATGAATAATACATTAAAATACATCCCTTGTCTGTATCCCTCTCTATTCTCTCTTACTCCCATCGCTTCAGCTTTCTGTGTCTCTCTCTCCCCTCTTCCTCCCATCGTTCTCCCTCGCTCCTCTCTCTCCTTCCTCTCTTTGAGGGGTGGGAGACAGGTCACAGCTGTAGGGGGACGGCCACCCTGTCACATGTTGCTTTGTTTAGCCCGTCACCAAAACATAGCCGCAAAGGTTACCCTGGCAACCTGCCTCCATTAACTACTGTACAGTTTGGGGTG
>NC_139657.1:15822599-15832599 GCF_951799395.1 Argentina silus | reverse complement strand
GAGTTTGTGTGTGAGTGTGCTTGTTTGTGTGTGTGCATGTGTGTGTGTGTGTGTGTGTGTGTGTGTGTGTGTGTGTGTGTGTGTGTGTGTGTGCATGTGTGTATACTGGGTGCTATGTGCAGCCCTGCTCCCCAGAGTGAAGAGACAGATGAGGGTTGGGGTTGGGAGGAAGCCTCCATACTACATCATGGACAGGACAGAACCAGGGCGGGGATAAAAAGAGTTTAAAATCATCATCATTTCGCTTTTCTATCACCAACTCTGTACAATACTGTACCACACACATGCAACGAAGCAACCGCCATCCTCTCTCTGTCTACCTCTCCCTCCTCTCTCTCTCTCTCTCTCTCTCTCTCTCTCTCTCTCTCTCTCTCTCTCTCTCTCTCTCGTTCTTACCATCTACTTGTACATCTGTTAATCCATCTATTTCTCCTTTTTTCATCTGTATTGTCAACTGTAAGCGTACAGGGTACTAGCCAATTAACTTTGCTTGCTAGATTTTGTGCGGATGGCATTCCTTTTCACTATTTATTTTGATAAATGAAACATTTTAAATGTTATTTTTTATAGTTTGAGGAACCACTTTTTACATGTAATCAGGCACCTGAGGCTGTGGTTTATAGTGAATACTAAGGGTTAGCTGGGTATATATAGCTGTGATATAGTCACGATACACCAAGTCCACAGCCTCTCTTTTGCCTTATTGCTTAACTGTACACATCCCCCTTATTTCCCCAGGGACTGGCCTTCCTGTCCCCTTTCCTCTCTGCACCTTGCACTCTGGTATGTCCATACACAACAAATGAATGACCTATTTATTGACTCATTCCTCTCCTCTCTGCCTCCCTCTCTCTCCATCTCTGTCTCAGCTCTCCACCTTGCGATGAGGAATGCACCGGTCCACAGGGACACACCAACCGGCGCTCACCTCTCCAGGGACAACCCACACACAATCTCTCTACCCCCAAAATCACAACTCCTGAGGCCCAATTGACACCAATTCCCACCCTATCACAAAGAATTGCAGTAGGAACCTCATACCCATCCCCAGTGCAGTCTATCAGAGCAGTTGGGGGGCTTTGTAGCTCACATAGACCACCCGCCGCAGGACAGCCACCATGTGCCACACTTTCACTTACAGGAGACAGTTAACAGACCTCTCCCCTGCGCATCCCAGAGAGACAAGGAAATAAGGACAAGCGCCAATCTTACGGCCGTCAGATAGCCGTCAGGGACCAGGGCAACCCGCTGGGCTGGGCTACCCTAGGAGGAGAAAAGTAGGACCAGGCTCTGGCAACCCGCTGGTTGTCCAGGCCCAGGCAGCCTGGTGGTTGTCACCCTGTGCCCAGAGAGAGAGAGACATCCACTGGGGAGCTGGGACAAAGGTGGCTTGCCCTAGGGATTACCCATTAGCATGCTAGTCTGTGTGTTTAACACTGGTCTGAATGGGGAGGACAAGAGCCAGTGTCCCGGGCCATTCTTAAGCAGGGAAGTGTTACTGTTTCAGCTGCTAATGCCACCCTGACTTATGCATATACGCGCATACATGCATATATATGAGTGGAATGTTATTATCTATTGGTATGTCAAGTTTTTTTGGTGTGCGTGAGTTGCACCGGCTGTTGTGTTTTATGAATTTCATTTTACGGAATCATACGGAAAAGAACATCCACTAAATTATATAGCTATATTATATATCAATCATAAATAAATGAAGAAAAACGTTTTTGTCATGCTTATGATCACATCACATCAATATGCTGTTAAGAAAGGGACTGGAAGCAATCCATCATCAATACATCATTAAAGAGCATCTGCATGCATGTAGACGTGTGTCATGGCAATGGCATCAATTAAAGCTGTATCAGTGTGTTTTCAGGTGAAATCTGTTGGCTTGATCTAGTCTTTTTTCCCTGTTCTAGTTGTTGTGTGCCAGGGGAGTCCACAGGGGGCTCCACCACATAATAGCCTGATAGACTAATACTGTAGACAGCCTGCAGAGTCACGACTTCTGTTTGCATTCTCTCGTGTAAAAGGCTTGAATGCACCCAAACAGCATGACAACACAATTAGTAGTGAGAAATCCAGATTTTTTTACCTCATCCACCACCATGAGGTATTTAGCAATTACCCGGCTTTGTGTTAGAGAGACTGCACCAGTATCAGGGGATAGGGGCAGGGGGGGCCATTCATGCATTGCATGGAGCAGTGCTTCCCTAATGTTTTAGCACGGTGACCCATCTAGAGCTTGTGGAGGTTTCCTGAGACCCACAAAAGTAAACCAAACCAATACATATAGCCAGGACCTGAAATCACTGAATCAACTGCTTTCCACCATTTGAGAAACCTGAAGCAGAGAGATACGATATCAAGGTCCTTACAACAATCTGAAACTCTCAGATAGACAAGAGCAAACCCATCTAACTGAAGCCCATGGAGGGGTTTAACAGTATGGATTAGACTGGAGTGAGGAACGGGTGTCCAAACATGACCACATCACACAGTTGAAATGCAGGCTTGTGTTCTAAAGCCTAAGAGTATCTGAAAAATGGAGGGATGCTGATAACGCTGCTTTTGGCTGTCTGAATGTTTTACATAACTCCTAAACAAATAGCATGGTGGTTTTGGTCTTGCCAGACCCTCCCTCCTCCGCCTCTCTCTCTCTCTGGCCTATCTAGACATGAATAGTGAGACTGAGAATGAAGCGGCTGCTGGATCCATCTTCATTCAGAGTGTATGCATGTGTGTGTGTGTGTGTGTGTGTGTACCAAGACTTATTGGCTGATTTTGATGCTGATGCTGATGAGTGTGTGTGTGTGTGTGTGTGTGTATGTGTGTGTGTGTGTGTGTGTGTGTCACTGTGTGATTGTGTGTGATTTTGGGATTGTGTGCTGTGGTGTGTGTGCTCAGACTCACTGGCCGGTGGCTGATAATAACACACAAGAGGCAGTGTGTGTTTGTGGATGTCTCAGCGCCAGGGATTCCCACCATGCTCAGTGCGTCTGGGCTCTGTGTGTTTTGGGGTTGCACGCGTGACTCCGCCAGCTGTTCTATTCTCCAGTTGCCCCCCCTCACCTCTACACACCCAACACCCCCTCCTGAACCCCCTTCTCTCAGAGGCCTGCTCTTCATCTGATAAGGGACAAGCTCGCCAACCCCTCAGCAGAGCCCCTCACAGCCCCTCAGAGCAGCTCCACACTAACAATGCGCCCTCCTTCCCCTCCACACTGACACCATTTACATGAGAAAACACAGGGTCTTATCTCCAGTTCACTGCAGCTATGGCACAACAGCTCAGCCTGAGAGTGGGAGAGAGACAGAGAGAGAGAGAGTGTGTGTGTGTGTGTGTGTGTGTGTGTGTGTGTGTGTGTGTGTGTGTGTGAGCGAGCAGAAGTAGGCATGAGTGAGAGTTCTCACTCTGAGTGAGTGTGAATGCAAAAAGAAAGAGTGTGTGAGAGTGTTTGAGAGCAAGGGTATGATGGTTTATTGTATGTAGGAGCCTGGTGTCAGTTTGTTTCATTATTGTTGGGCTGTCACATTACTACCAGGTGTATATATACAGCAGGGGTATGTATACGTAGGTCACAGGTATACAGGAAATGGGGTATGCATGGAGGACGAGAGGCAGCCAGTTTTCACCACAACAACACAACACACTACTCAGCAACACCACCACCGCAATATCACATCTGCTCTCACACCACATTATTGAAACCATCAACGGTTATCTTGTACCTTTGTTTTGTATCCGTATCATTATTAAATGGGAACATCACCCAAATATATAATTCCCTGGTCATTGTTATCTGTTGCACGTCATAAACGCATTTTGGTACCTAATAACTTTTGTGATTTAACCATAGCCACTGCAATGTCCTGTAGGGACATGTCGATTGTGTATTATCAGGCCCATTCATTCAGCCTCTCTATGCATGCTTCAGCATAGTGATGTTGCAAGAGGCGATGAGGCATGTAATGTTCTAGAATCTCTAATGACTCAGCTGCATCCAGAATTTCAGTACCGTTTAATGTAAATGGGACATGGGCCAGCTTCATCACAGACATACTGTATCCAACCACCCTGGCCTGTGGTAATTTAAAACTAATGTGTCCCGAGAGAGACCTTGCCCCTTAGCTATATCCCCTGTCTGCTTGCCAACTTATCAAAGAGTCTGCATTATCATCCATCATTATCACCACTATCATCATCTTCATCTTCATCAACACCACCACCACCACCACCAGCCCCACTACAACCAATCATCATCTCCTGGCCTATTAAATCAGAGTTATGGCCATCGTCTCATTTCCTTGGGGACCCACAGAAGGTCACCATCCCCAGATCGTGGGCCACACTAAATCAACACTGCATTTGAGTCTGTGTGTCTCTGAGCACTGCTCCGCCTCAGAGCTATTCTCCCTCAACTCTCCTCTCCACACCAGCTGTCCTGTCCGCTAGGCTCCCTGATCAACAGATTAGCTGCCCACCAAACAGAGACAGGGACCAGGACAGACAGGGCCAGGGCTGGAGACCAAGAGCGTGCAGGCGTTTAATTAAGGCTTGTGTGGCTGGGGCTGGGGCTACGCAAACAGGGGGCCTCCAGCATCAGTGTTTGGGTAGAGGGGAGAGAGAGGGGGGAGATGGGGAGAGAAAGAGGAGATGGTTGGAGATGGGGCGGGGGGGGGGGGCAGTGAGAGAAGGGGGAAGATAGGGAGCGAGAGGGGAATATGAGGAGAAAATAAGTATGCGTGGGGAAAGAGGGGGGAGATAAAGAAAAAGATGACAGAAAGAGATGACAGAGATGTTATCTGATGCTATCTGATGTGTCATAATGTGATGGGGATGTGCTAGTGGGCAGGGAAATGTGGGGGGGCCGGGGTTTAAATAATACATCTACAATGAGGTAGTGAAGCTAACACACATATAATTCACCATGCATTCATAAAGGCAGATTAATATATAAAATATTCCTTTCAATGTCAAACTACATTAATCTGAAATCCATTCGCCTAGCACTTCAAACAAACAGATCACATGTTTAACATAACAAGAAGTGAAAGGATTGTTTAGTCATTTTTTCCACTCCAAGGTAATGGAGATTATGTATTCTGCTCACACAGCAAATAGACAGAAGATGAGGAACCTATTTAGTGTCATTCATTACCCTTGCCAATTGTATTGTGGGGAAAGACTTACACCTAGTGGAGGTAAAGTGAACTGCAAACAAATTGATTTGGGGCCTGGCTATACTGTACTGTTTGCCATTTCAGCACTAAAAAGACGAGAACACCTTCTGACTATCACACTTTCAACACTTTTCAACTGGATTGATATTCATGAGAAATACAACAACAGTTGAGACATCATGAATCAGAACAACTTTATATTACTTTCAATGTACAGAATATATTTCATCCGAAAGAAAGAAAGAAAAAAAAAAACTAACAAAAAAATGATGGCCTAAAATGATACAAACATGAATGACAAGATTAAAAAAGAACTAGACCACAAATCAGTTCAAATATTTTACGCAAACCAAACCTATGAACGGACATTTGAAAAGAGCGTACAAGAGTGTTGTAGGGGAAAAAAGGACCAGATATGACCAGTTTGACCTGAGTATCATTCTCCAGTTTTTGATAGAAATAAAAATGATTTTCTCTGTACAACTTTTACACTAGTCAAGATTCTTCATCTCGTGAGTCAGATATACTGTACAACAAGAACACGAGACACAATACTGTTGGGGATTTGAGCTTTTCTTTGGAGGGGATAAGAGTCCATCCTTGGGACATACATCGATGATAAATGATAATCTTTGGTTTGTAGGTTTTTCGAAAGCCAGCATAACAGCTGCTGTGGATGAAAAGACGGGGATAAAAAGACAGGGGTAACATGAAAACACATTTCATAGTTTAACATTATTTTTCTCAGTTTAAATTCCTTATATTCAGAGTTTTATGCTGCTTTTACATAAATGTCTCTACTCTCTCTCTCTCACACACACTCCCTCTATGTCCATGGTCACATGAAACCCTTGGAAATGTATGAAATTAAATGACAAGGACAAGATGACAACAATACATTACATATGCCCACAGATCCTTCAGATAGGCTTATCATCAGTCAGTCATTGAATAATACCAGTACTGCTCAGTGAGTGTCCCTGTACACACACAGACAACACTGGGGCAGGTTCTCTCTCTCTCTGTCAAAAAACATTTTTTTTATACCACAATTGATTTGGGGCCCTGTTACTCATGACATAACATAATTGAGTGTCAAACACGCAACAAAACAAATTCAGTTGGTCAGACAGCTGTGGTACATCAATCATCGAAATTGTCCATATTGATTCAGTTTTAGGAATGATAGTTACATGACATTGAGACTAATCTGTGATCCTTAGAGAATGATCTATGGTTCAGTATCACTCAATACAAGCTGAATTACCTTGACTTGTGAATAACATACTTTAGTGGCTTATGCTGCAATACATAAGAGATTTGTACCACAACTAATGACAGACGTCAACCAAGGCACAAGGTATTGTAAATAAATCTGTCAAAATCTGTCACTTACCCTAACCCAGGTAGAAGTGAACTTTCAGTGTTCCATAACTAAATGCTCTCATAATGAATTTCAGCCTAAACAACCCAGTGAAGATCACTATCTGATATGGGTTCAGTTTTCAAGTACTACTGTACAAATGGTTAAAATGTTAATACGTATAGTGTCAAAACAATATCTACACAATTAATTTACCTTAAATGATTTGAACATAGAGCAAAAATACATTTTCTGATTGACATATAGCATTGATTGAAATGCATTATACACTATTTAATCTGTATTAACACTGCATGCTTCTGTCCACCTGTTACATTAATAAACATGAAAGATCTGTGAAGTGTTAAATGCTCTTCATTGGTGCACGCCTGTACTTAAGGAAAAGACAGCAGCGTTGTATGTTACTATGGTACATAACGTCTCTACTCTATTGAGTAAATACTAAGAGAAAGCCTCTATGACTGACTAAAGATGATGTTCCTACTTAGCTGGGTCCTAAATGCTTATGCCAAAGTACGTACCAGGCACATTCTGTCACAAGGCACCAGAGAGAGTCTGTCCCAGTCTGTCCTGTATTATAGAATCCTTCTAAAAGTTCAGTATTCTAACTATAAGGGCATATCTGTCAAGTAGACTTTGTAAACCTGTCAGTACTACCATTACTAGCATCAGTGTTTTCTCTACTTTGCCAAAACGATGGAATTACGCTAATACATTCTGTGCTGTGCTCTAAGAGCAGCAGAGCAGCGAAGCGTAACCTCACTTAACATAAAACAAGCAGTCAACCTGAACAGCGGAGTCTGAACATTCTGCTCCTTCTCCCGACAAATTGTCAGGATGGATGAATTCAAAACAAACCGATTTGCACAATCATCGTGGGCAGTAGAGCGAGACACGATGATCTCAAACACCAGCGGTCTAACCTGGCTTGTGATGTGTGGCAGTAAACAGACTCAACATTAAGCTTTTACAGGGAGATGATGAGATAAATCAATTTCAAAGAAGAAAGAACAAGACAGGGCATACATTGAAGGCATGTATTCAGTGTAAGTGAATGCGAATCAGTGTAGAAAATATGAATTGTACACAATTTTTTTGTGAAAGCCAACATAATACTCTATGAAAGAAGCGATATATTTCCAGTTATCTGTGTTAATGAAAGAGATGGGTCAAAATGAGGCCTATATTTTGGAAAAAGTGCCTGGTCTTGAAGTGCTCATCAACCCTAGGGCCTTGTAGACAGGGAAGATCAAGGTGAACATTTGGGGGGACAATGAGGAGTTGTCCATGTCACTGTTGCCTCAGCTTAGTCTGTGTGCTGTGACCTTTGTAGTCCTTTGATGGCTGATTGAAAGTGTAGCCCATGTCAGGTGTCATGCGGATATAAACCAGCAGAGGGCGCCAGTGTACAAGAGCGGTTTTGGGAGGGCGAATGAATTCAAGTGCCTCAGTCAGTCACTCATAGCTTACTAAAGTATAGGTAGAATAGGGCCTTGAACAGCCTATCATTCCCTGTTGATTCCCACAGCAGGACAGTGCGTTGAGCCTCCCAGAAACAGGCAGCCCCTCTCTGGCCTCACAGCATCTCACAGCCCCCTGAGGCCTGGTCCTTTAGTCCTTAAGAGTCTCTGAGTCCTATGTACATGTAATCATCCAGAAGGGGGACTACAGCTGGTCCGACTCCTCTCTGGAGGAGCTGAGAGTAGGCCAGGGGAAGTCTGGGGCCAAAGTTCTGGCTGCGGGTGGCTCAGAGGGCTGTGTGGTGTGGTCTGTGGGGCCCTCGTACTGGGGCAATTCTCTTTCGGAGGGCAGCTCCCCGTCCGGGAGGTAAGGCGGAGGAGGGAGGTCAAACCAGGGCGGCCGGCTGGATGAGAAAGGGAGAGCGAGAAAGGTAAACACAGAGACAATTACTCTGAAACAACCTATACACTGTAATACAATCAGCCTCTGCCTCCTCTTCAACACATACCAAGTTTCCCTCCAAAATGCAGCTTTGAATCTTAATAGGCGTCTAAAAAAAAGTAATCTAAAACATTAGTATGATCAGTATCATCCCTTCCCCAGCCTACCTAACATCCAGCACAGCCTGGGAGTACGATGGTGGTGAGTCCATAGGGAGCCCGCTGGGGTACAGGGCCCCAGACAGCAGCTGTAAGCCTGGAGGAGCTGAGCTGTACTGGGCAACGTTGGACGGGGAGGTGGGGGAGAGGCCAGGGCCTGCTGGGTGGACGTGCCCCCGGTCCAGGATGACCAGGCGGGACAGGAGCAGGGGCTGGTGGTGGTGGTGGTGGTGGGAGCCCCCCCTCACCCCCCGGGGCAGCAGGACGCTGCGCTTCCTCTGGTGATGGAGGACCAGGGCCAACAGTGCCACCACCAGGACGAAGATGACGGCGCTGCCGATGACGGCGTAGGTGATGCTGGGGTAGTAGCGCAGTCGGTAGTCCAGTGTCACAAAGTCCTGGCCTGGAGCCTCTGAGGGAGGGAGGGAGGGAGGGGAGGGAGGGGAGGAGGAGAGAGGGGGAGAGGGAGAAAGAGAAGAGTACGTCAGGAGTGCGGTTCTTCTTGGAAGAATGCGTCACACATGAAAAAAAGATGGGGAATTGACTCAAGAATAATCTTCAAATGTAGCCGCTGCGTGACTCAACAGAAACATTACCAGAGGATCTCTGTTTGCAATTCTAACTATCAGACAGAATATGTATCTAAGCTACAGCTTACAGAGAATACATAATGTAGGAACAGTGCGTAGAGTCTACAACAGCCTATTGTTCAACTTGGAAAATGCAATTCACTTATTCACTTTGGGTAGTGGTTGTATTTCGGCCAGGACACAGGCGGTGGCTTTTGGCTCTTGCCATCGTTCATCATCAATGTCAAATCACTGCAGGAGACGAGAGAGAGGGGGGAGGACTTTTGCCTCTTCAGGGCAAAAAAGGAGCTTAAGAGTTGAAAGAGGATGAGGAGAAGAAGAAAGTAGATGAGAAGAGTGAGCCGAGGAGCTTTAAGCGTGTGAGATCAAACAATAATTAAAATAAAAGGGCCGTAACACAACAGGGAGTCTCAGGTGACTACCGTTGAGGAGACGTCAGCAGCAGCACTTAGGAAGAGCACATAGGAGTAACCGTTTCAGATGAGAGGAGGGAATACTGGAGCAGTTAGAAAACACAGCAACCCCACCACTCGGAATGAAGGGAAGGCAATAATAGAGAGGAGTGTTGAGCCTCATTATTTCCGATGAGAGGGGGGAATAGCACTTAAGAATTTCCTGCAGACCGATTTGACAGTGGCATAATTTCAAATCCACTGCTTGGGGGGGGGGGGGGGGGTGGAGGTGTGTGTAGGGGGGGTGAGACAGGAGAGGAGAGGAGACTCGTGTACATGTAAATGGTGTTTCAGCTGCTTGCTGCTGCTCTGAGGCATTACGAGGGA
>NC_139657.1:15807599-15817599 GCF_951799395.1 Argentina silus | reverse complement strand
CACTACAATACACAATACCATGGGGGGGGGGGCTAGGAATTAAGACATTTCTCATCTCTCGTTCTCAAACTCGTGAGACAGATGCATAGGCAGGAGAAGGAGAGTATTGGAGCAGACACCACCGTATCTAGTTACTGTATCTAGTTAGTGAAACAAGCTGAGGGCCAACATTGTAATAGGCTATTGAATGTGCCAGTGGTTGCCACAAGCCTCGAAACACTGCTTTGTCTGATTTAATCAAACTATGCAGAGACATCAACGGCAAATTTGCCGGTTGGTTGCCGGGATACAGCTTTTTTTTTTCTTTTTTGAAGTGCATTCCTTTATCCTGATTGGACACCTGCCTGTGAGTATGCTAATGAGCAACTCATGTCAGCATACACTCATCTCCTCATGAATGAGAGAATACAGAGAGAGAGAGAGAGTGAGGAAGAGAGAGAGAGAGAGAGAGAGAGAAAGAGAGCGAGAGAAAGAGAGTAAGAGAGAGAGAGAAAACCCCCCCCAAAAACCCACACATCAGAATTGCCACTCCTAAAATGAACACTAGGAATGAATATATTTTTGCCCTGGTCTTACTCCCAAGGGAAAAAAGAGACATAGCATACAGGACAATCCCATTCACACCAATGACTCATAACACATCCAAAAGAACTCTCCTTTAAACAACAACACAAAAAACATCCCAAGCTTCAACATTCTAGCGCCTGTACACTGTGTTGCCTGCTCTTAGCTGATTGGTGCGGTCTACGCAGTGCATTCCCTCATTCCTGAGCAGCTGGTGGAACGCCATGTGGCTGGCTGATAATTACAGGTGCTCGCCGGACGGCGGGCGGCCCCCGTTGCCATGGATACCGTCAAAACAACAGGAGAGGTGTGATATGAAGAGCGATGGAGTCGACGACAGACTTGGCTGCCATACAGCCCGTCACATCAACCTCAGCAGGGTTGACGGGAATGGAAGGGAGCCGTGGTGGTGAGAGCTACCACTAGGGGGCAGGCAGGTGCCATATTTAGGGTACCGGTACCTTGCTCCACTCATTCAGATCTGCTGCCCGCCACATCTACACACACACACACACACACACACACACACACACACACACACACACACACACACACACACACGACACACACACACAGGTGAGCAGGCCTACCCCCCACCTATTTGACCCCCCCCCCCCCCCCCTCCACACACACACACACACACACACACCCCTTCATCCTCTGGGCACCCCTCCAGTAGTACCAGCAGGGAGGGGGGTACAACAGAGCCCAAAAAGGGGGGGGGGGCACGCCATCTGGCCAACAGACTTCAAACATACCCCCAAATGGACACACACACACACACATTAACATACAGTGCCGTTGGAAAGTATTCAGACCCCTTCACTTTTTCCACATGTTGTTGTGTTATAGACTCAATTTAAAATTGATTAAATTAAAAGAATTTGCCAATCAATCCATGCACAATACCCCAGAATGACAAAGCGAAAACACGTTTTTGAAATTTCAGTAAATTTATTAAAATTGAAATACAGAAATACCTCATGTACATAAGTATTCAGACCCTTTGCTGTGACACTCTTAAAATTAGCTAAAATGCAAAAATCATCAACAAATCACTCAATGAGTTGAATTGAGTCCATCTTAATGCAAGGATATTAGCTCATGTAATTTTGTAATTAATATATTTGTTTTTATAGGGTCTCTGATTTACATAGGAATCAATTACATACTGTGTAGATTAAGATGTCACTACCAACTCAGCAAATCTTATAATTTTCTCTTGATCCTGACAAACTCCCCAGTCCCTGCCGGTGACAAACATACCCATAACTTGATGCAGCTACCACTATTCTTCACATGAGAGATGGTGCAGAAACTGCATTGCATGGGCTGGATTTGAACCAAACTTAATGCACGTATACACACAGACACACAAACACAAAGGCCATGACGCATTCCTACACGCAAACAAAAATGCATGTACCTAGACTCTAACAAGCACACACACACACACACACACACACACACACACACACACACACACACACACACACACACACACACACACACACACACACACACACACACACACACACACACACACACGCAACAAAAAAGCAAGAAAGCATAAAAGCAATACACACGAAACTCAAACACCCCTTTGATCCTCATCCAAACCATCCAAACTAAACCTATTCCACATGGAGGGGGAAATCTATAAAAGATGCAGGAGAAACTACAAACAAGTAGTAGGGGGAGGCGGGGTTGGGTACATGCTGCTGACTCCACTCCCCACTCCGATGCCTCTGTCTGGAGAGTGGGAGAGGTCTGTGTGTGTGGAGAGTGAAAAACAAACTCTTAAAAATGACTGTGGTGGTGAGTGGTGGTGAGCTTGGCTGGGGATATACCGCACACACTCTCTCTCTCTCTCTCTCTCTCTCTCTCTCTCTCTCTCTCTCTCTCTCTCTCGCCTCTCTCTGTCGTGGTTCACAGGCCTGGTCTTGGCTGTGCTGGGAGACAGAGGCTAACACCTCCATTCAAGCACTGAGCGTTCACACAGTGGCTTCTCTCTGTTGGCCTATAGGAAGTACAGAGGCTGGCGAAGTCCTGAGTCAGGGTGATTGGACCGAAACATGGCAAAATAAACATGTTGATTGAAATGTCATTTTATTTCGATCGGGGCAATGGTTGCGACGTGTGTGTGTGTGTGTGTGTGTGTGTGTGTGTGTGTGTGTGTGTGTGTGTGTTGTGCTGTGTTCATATTTCATTCACTAGCAATGCCGCTCTCTCTCCTCTCAAGGAGCCAAGATGGCAGCTACAACACGTCAGCTGCACTTCTGACAAGGCCATTCCTTATCCCACCACCTCCACATTATTCATTCATGCTCCACTGTGCCTGTTGCTGTGCCATGCCATGTCCTGAGAGAACGAGGGAAGGAGAGAGAGAGAGAGAGAGAGAAAGCAAGTGAGAGAGAGAGATAGAGAGAGACAGACAAACAGACAGACAAAGAGAGAGACAGACAGAGGGAGATACAAAGAGATAGAGAAAGAGAGAACAAACAGCCAGAATCAAAGAGAGGGAGACAGACAGAGACAGAGAGAGAGACAGAGAGAGATACATATACATATATATATATATATATATATATATATATATATATATATATAGAGAGAGAGAGAGAGAGAGAGAGAGAGAAAGAGAGAGAGAGAGAGAGAGAGAGAAATACTGTGCACGCGACAGACAGAGAGCTGGGGGTGGACCTGAGAGGTTTTCATGCTCCATCAGGCCTCCATTTGCCTGTCCTGTAATAACTTGTTCGCTCCATTGCATGCCACTATCACAGCGGCCATAACACTCAGTCACACGGTACGAGGCCGGTCAGCAGGGACGGGGTGGGGTGGGGGGGAGGTTGGGGGGCGGTTAAAGTATCACCTCAGAGATAGGAGAGCATCCACAGGACTGGGGGAAGGAATGTGTGTGTGTGTGGGGGGGTGGGGGGGTGGGTGGATGAAATAGTGATAAAAGAGCATTCAGGAGAGGAGGGGGGGGGGGGGGGGGGGGTGAAGGAACACCAGGTGGGTAAAAAGAGTGGATTTTATGTTTCTTACAAAAGATGGGTTTTATGTGTGTCATTGTGTCTGTGTCTGTGTGTGTGTGTGTGTGTGTGTGTGTGTGTGTATCCTAGGGGGGGCAGACTCGGCTGAGGGGTCCAATAAAGGTTTGTCTTTTTGGGATTCCATTGAGAGAAATTGGTTGGGTGCTCCACAGAGTGTCTGAAAGACACGTTTGTCATTCTGAATTCCTTTCTAAGGAGCGGCAGTGGGCTTCAGTTGGGGAGGCAGAGCTTTTTTCCAGAGGAAAGGGGAAGAATAGGGGGAGGTCAGAGGTTGGAGAGAGCCATTGGTCGGCTTTGACTACAGGCCCATCCCACCCGACCAGAGGGGGTCCCTGTCTCCATGGAAACTGTGTGCTTTGGGCCGAGAGATGAGCGAAGAAGGGAGGGAGGGGGGAAGGAAGAAATATAGTGCACATACACACACACACACACACACACACACACACACACACACACACACACACACACACACACACACACACACACACACACACACACACACACACACACACACACACACACACACACACACACACACACAGAGAGTCTCCCAGGCCTGGGCCTGAGATGAGTGATAACTGAAGGGAGATTAAGAGTTCTATTCAGCCCTGTGTCTGCTGTGACAGAACAGATCCACAGGCTTAGGCCAGACTCCCCAGGAAAGAGAGAGCTATTACAAAACACTGGCCTGCAGCTGGACACCGCAGCAGTTGGTATGACACACACACACACACACACACACACACACACACACACACACACACGTCAACAGCAACAGCCTCTGCTAAGAGCAGTCAATTGCAGTACACGGCAGACACACTGACATAATGGCTAAACAGCACATTGTACACGGACCGTACACAGTAGTTCAGCCACAACACAAACGCCTTTCAGCGTTTCACAGTGTGCTGACGAAGAACAAGTGGCTGAGTTTGGATGATAGCCTCCGTCGTTCAGTGTGTGACGTTCCTCTCCCTCGTGATAGAGTTGAGTAAAGTCATAGAGCAAGTGGAGTAACAGTGGCGAACAGTCTTGAGTCTGTGTGAAGCTCAGTGGAGTGGCATCCTTCACTCCCCATTGGTATGAACGATGAATCTGGTACCACTACCTGTTTGTAACACCCACATTAGTCAGTGAGTTCCATACGCTACCCGTCAACAACCAACCAGCAAACTACATCATCACACTGAGCCCAAACACCAACATCTTTCTCTTTCTCCATAAACTGCCCCAAAAATGTTTTTTTTTTTTTTTTTTTGAAAAGTGGATGAACGGTAGGGATGGAGCAGCTGTGTTTGATGTGAAGGGATAAGCCAGAGCTAATGATGCTGTCACGGGGAGAATGGACGCCATCGGAGGACTGTTTGGAGCTAAACGAGATCATTATTTTCAGTGGCACACAAAACAGCCAGAGAGGCCCTTTAAAAGCAACTCTAATTACCGGGCCGGTGGTAAGAGGAGGCTGTTTGGAACTAGGCTAGGCCGCTAATGACCAGGGAAGGAGGAGAGGCCGCTTAATGAAAGTATTACCTCCCCCATTCCTCTCTTTCTGTTTTAATAACACCGTCGCTCTTGTCTTTCAGTCTCCTTGAACTATCCTAAGACTGTTCCCCAAAAAACTCGTTGACAGACTTTGCCTCGATATATTGTTGTGACATTTCCATTCCCTTTTCACTCTTTCTCAGTTTATGTTAATGCTCTGGTTTTAATTGCCTCCCTTCAGAAGGATTCACACACACACACACACACACACACCACACCACACACACATGCACGCACGCACACGCACACGCACACGCACACGCACATGCACACACACACACACACGCGCAGGTTCTTTTAAAACTTCACCTGAAAAGAACTCGGTCATTCTATGCAGCAACAAATCCTCAGCAGCCTCCATGCCCCATGAGCTCTGGTTATGAAAAAACGTCCTTAAAAAGGCAGAGTTTAAGAATATGTTCCCCAGGAAATGTACATAGCTTACAACCAAATCCCATTATAATAGCCTAGCCTCAGTCAGAGCTGGCTGCTTAACCCACTTAATACCTTTCCTTAGGGGGTGCGTATCCTACAGTACACCTACATGCTTTGAATAGGAAAATTCATAAAATAGTAAATCCAATCCTATGTACAATGCGTGGTCAATGATAACCGTATTTCCGACGACCTGGTGAGTGATTTCCTTCCCAGCTTTGATATGATATAGCCAATGTGAACAAAGGAACCAAGCGCAGAGTCCACAGGGAAACAAATCCTCATTGAATATGTTTTGATTTTAGGCTCTGGGGGCAACAATAGGTCTAATTACCTGTGCAAGACACTGTGCGTATGTGATGTGTTTAACTGTGTCCCTATTGCTTAGATAGACAAACGTATCACACACACACACACACACACACACACACACACACACACAAATACACACGCATACACACACATGCGCACACACACACACACACACACACAAATACACATGCATGCACACACACAGAGACACACACACACACACACACAAACACACACAGCGTATTAGCTGTGGTCTTGTGTGTGTGTGTGTGTGTGTGTGTGTGTGGCTGCAGGAAGCCAGACCAGAGTGTGGATGCTGGACCAGACCAGACCAGAGGGAGTCTGGGCATGGCTTATCTGCTATAGTAACAGAGACCAGTGGCTTTTCCCATAGACCCTCTCTATCCAGCCATGCCCTGCTCTGATAATCCTGAGCCCATAGTCTGGAAGGGAGGGAGGGAGGCAGGGACGGATGGATGGACAGAGGGAGGGAAGCAGGCACAAGCACTGGCTGAGGGCTAAACCATACCATACATCTACTCTGCATTTACATGCTCACACAATACTACACACACACACACACACACACACACACACACACACACACACACACACACACACACACACACACACACACACACACACACACACACACACACACACACACACACACACACACACACACACACACACACACGTGTCTCATGCTACCCCTGGCTTGGAAACAGATTGAGACTGTAGATGCCCATTGCAGTCTAATCCCCTCTCCTCAGACAATAGGCCTGAACTGGCCCTGCGGATGTGAAGGGGCCTTAAGTCTCTTTATCAGTGTGGTTCCGCAACACAGCCCCCACTGCAGCAGATCTCCCGTCTCTGCTCTGGTGGGCTTAGTCTGGATGAGAAGGCTCCTGTCCAAACTGATGCCCCTAAACTCTGATCTAAGGTCAGTTTGGCATTTGTGCCCTAGTGCTTCAGGCTAGGATTGGAAGGAAGGTAAAAGCTGATTTCAGATATGGAGCTAGAGATAAGACCAGGCACACAACATCACCGTAGATAACACACTCATGTTGTCGTATATGAGGGACAGTCTGGAGGAAAGAGCTGGGAGGAGGAGGAGGGGGGGGGGGCACAGTACATGTCTCTACACTGCAATGTGGATCAGTGATGAAGGTATTGAGGAAAAACAATGCCCCCCCCCACCCCAGCTGTGAAAAAACAACAGCAACACCTCTCTCCTAAGTCTAAGTAAACGTGTGTGTCTCTGTCACCGTGTCTGAGTCTATCACTATCACTCTATTTCTCTCTCTCTCTCTCTCTCTCTCTCTCTCTCTCTGTGAGATCATTTGCATACGCTCTCACATAAAGTGCGGGTGCTGCTGTTGAATAGCAAAGCGACCTCCTGCCGAAGAACAAAAAAGCGCAGCGACGTTCAATCAGGACCCCGGAGGCGAAGACAAAACCCCTCTGGAAACGCAGCTCTCTCCCGGCTATTCACCACCCTCAGTGCTCACCAGGAAATGTTGTCCCTGCCACTGAAGAGGAGGGATTGAAAAAAAGAAAAAAAGGAACCCAGTAGGATCCAGAATCTGCTTCCAGAATCAATGATATACTATATGTACTGTATGTAGGCATGTGTGGAAGTGTGTTAGGTCCCTGTCAGTTGCAGGGTAGAGTTCTTCTTTTCCCCTTTCTTTGTCTTCAGTCTCTTTTTTCTTTTCTTTTCTTACTCTCTTTCTTAGTCTGTTTCTCCTCTTCATTACTCTTCCCCCTCTCAGATTCTCAGCAGGAGATTCTCAACATGGATGAGACAGGAGACTGGTTCCACTCAATCGATAACACAAAGACAGCTCGGCGCATATCAACACACACACACACACACACACACACACACACACACACACACACACACACACACACACAGCCGCACCGCTTTCTCTATTATTGAATGTCTCTGCTTTTCAACACACGCACGCACGCACGTACGCACACGCACATGCACACACACACACACACAGCTGCAGTTTCCCAATTATTGATACCTCTGCATATGAAAACACTGCATACACACACAGCTTGTACCATTTATCTTGTACTGATGTCCCCATCGCTCATTATGACACTACCTTGTAAAGGCCCGTGCGCATGCACACACGCACGCGCGCAGCACTACACACACACACACACACACGCACACACAGAAACCCAATCCCTCTCCCCACAACAAATCCAGGCCAGACCTCAGCCACTCCACTATGCTCAGGATCAGGTTGAATCCTCAGAGGGGGATAGTGATGCGGGGCCAGCTTGTCCGACTACTAAATAATGCAGCTGAGAATCTCCACTGCCCTGAGGGTAGGAAGCCATGGTGACAGAGAGAGTGAAGGGGCGCATGGTGCCTTTGTTGATATGTCAGGATGATGACGATCCTACAGGAGACACATCACTGCGGGGGGTGTTCCTATGGAAATGAACCGGCATAATGCTCAGCGGTCCCCATGGAGAACCTGTGCTTGGTATGATGAAATGAGACATTGTTGCTTAGCTGGTTCAGTAACAGAGAGAAACAAGGTTGTGACAGGACACTAAATGGTTCTTGTGGATCATTATCATGGCTGTTAAGGTGTCCACATATATTGTGCATGGAACGCCAATTCTTGTTACATAAACACTCTTGTAATCTCTGTGCTGTTTCAGACTTCCACCATATCTATCTATCGTATCTTAGAGAGGGCTGGTGGGTCCAGATGTAAAGTCCCTAATCTCTAGCTCCAGCCCTAACCACTAACTCCAGCCCTAACCCCTAGCTCCAACCCTACAGAAACCCTAACTCAGCCCGAACTGTAGCCCCAGCCATAACCCTAACTCTAGGTCTAACCCTGACTCCAGCCATAACCCGTAAACTACACCAGCCCTAACCCCTAACTCCAATCCTAACTTTGTGCTTTGGGAGCAATGACTGTTGCTTTTCAGTATTCAGTAGCTCATCCCCCATCCATCCTCTCTCTGTCCTATCCTCTCTCTCTCTTTCTTCTTCTCACTTTCAATATCTGTTTGCAACAGGGGTCTCCTCTGCCTCTAGCCCCCACCAGTCCTGCATGCAAACTCCACCCAGGAGAGGTTCACTTCCAGCACAGCCCTACCACGACACCAGGCAACTCTCTCTCGCTCTCTCTCTCTCTCTCTCTCTCTCTCTCTCTCTCTCCTCTGCCTGCCTTTGGCATGTATAGTCCATAGAATATCACTCTACAGAGGCTGAGAGAGAGAGAGAGGAGAGTTAAAGAGGATAAAAAAAATACCACCGGAGCTGAGTAGAATTAACATTTCAAGCGTCGAACATGGTGATCATGAGACAAGAGGAGATGAGAGCAGAGGGTAGGCGAGGGGGGACAGAGGGAGGAGAGAAGTGGGGAGGAAAGGATGTGAGAAGAGAGCATGGAGGAGGACAAGAGAGGAAGGATGCAGAGTGAGTCATGATGCACAGACCCAATGGAGAGTGAGTCATGATGCACAGACCCCTGCTGTTAAACAGGGCTCAGGGCATAAGAGGTCTGTGTTTATGTGTGTGTGTGTGCGTGTATGTGTGTGTGTGTGTTTGTGTGTGTGTGTGTGTGTGTGTGTGTGTGTGTGTACTATACATAAATGAATAACACATATGAAAACCACTTGAGGCTTAGTGTTTTAACCTTATCCAGATACTGACAAAAGAGAAAAACAAGGAGGGAGAGAGAGAAAGAGAGAGGGAGATAGAAATGGAGGCGTGTGTGAGACGGGGAGAGTGAGCAGATGGAGTGAAACAGGTAGAGAGTATGAAAGGGCCCATCTGTAGAGCAGTAGAGCAGGTATATCATTAGTAATCTGCTTCAGACTCCAACAGTAGGCTGGCAAAGTGGAGTGTCACTGGAGACCACCCAAACAAGCGCTCAGCGCTGCAACATTGAGACGATAATGCGGATATTTGGCCCCACTTGATCCCCACCGTCATCAAATGGACCTAGGTTCATTATTTCGCTTTGCCCATCGACCCAGAAATTGATTTATTTTCCAAAAATCGTTTTGTTGTTATGAAATTCGTTGATGATGATGCAATC
>NC_139657.1:15793498-15807399 GCF_951799395.1 Argentina silus | reverse complement strand
AACACACACACACACACACACACACACACACACACACACACACACACACACACACACACACGGAGGAAACAACATTATAACATGCCACATAACCTGACCTGACCTAAAAAATTTTTTACATGAAGTGAAACATCATGAATGGTAATCAAAGTACCCTCCCTTCAGGGTGTATGGACTCCTCGAGTTAGTGTTTCTAGCATGGCACTGATGAATACGCATAGCACTGGCTTTACCCCATGCCAGGGGCAGGGGCTCACATGCTAATGGACCTCATTGACAAAGCACGTGTGTCATGATGAAGCCGTTCTCAGATCCCCCGCAGCTGTGACGCTAACCAGGTCCTCATTAGAACTGAGCGTGATGGACTCAACTCATCAAGGAACTCATCAGACCAGTCAGCCAATAGCAGCCAATTTTTTTATTTTTTTGGGGGGGTGTTAGGGTTAGAAGTGAAGGTGTGTCCTTGGGATAAGATGTATTACAATACCCAAGCAGCAGAAGTGATACACTCAACCCACAGGCCAATAAAAAGCCTACTGTCTCCACCATAAATAAACTAGCCCTGCAGTATAACCCCAGAGGAGGTATAAATAGCACTGTGTCTCACACTCTGGCATGACCTAGCATGATTCACTTTAGCCCATTTAAATTGTGCTGCCCGTACATGACCCCTCTGTAGCGTCCTGCTGCTTATGGATGACTGCATTACTACACGTCTGCAGAAATAATGATTAGATCAAAAATAGTATGGTCAACATCACATGGAGCTCTGGGCACTTGGAACAACCTCCTAGCATCTCTGTTTCTCCTGCATTCATCAAAGCTGTCATAGAGGAATGAAGTCATCCTCGTCATTCTTCACTTTCTGGAACGCCACACTCTTCCCAGGCTATGGACATTTAATGGATACCCTCAATGTTCTAAAAGCCTTCATTGACATGCATACAGCACTGTTCCTGAAACAGAATAAAGGGTAAGCAAATCCTCTTCTAACAGGCGAGGCACTCGATAACACATTCCCCTCAGCCATAATGTCCTGGCTAAGGGGTTGGAGGTAGACAATGCCTAAGTGCACTGTCACTCTGATTGGCAGTAAGAGTGAGAATCCATGAGTGGTTTGAGAGAAGAGGAGGCACATAGAGAGAAAGAGAGAGAGGGTTAGACACTACGATGCACCATCGGTGTATCCAACAGTACAACAATGCAGGCGTATGGAAATGTGAAGTGGCCTCCACTTTTACAGAGGGAGTGGTATTTTATTGTGAGCAGAGTGGAGGTAAATGACAAAAATGTAAATGTAAAAATGCTGAGTGGTTCTCCTTCGCACACAAACGCACGCATGCGCTCACACGCACGCACGCACACACGCACACACACACAGGGAGGTGGGTGATTGGGTAATGGGAACAGAGAAGCTTTTGTCCCGTCTGAAATTCCTCTTCAAGTCTCTGGGTGCAGGTTGTCACTTGACCACCGTCACCATGGTGACTGAATGGGGTTAGATGTAGCAAGGAGAGGTTGTTAATTTGAGGTAGGCTAGAGAAGAGAGCTGACTGGCCTGGGTTCAAGGAGAGGGGGATTCACATAGACACAGGCCCCCGGGGGGAGTGCTCTCTCTGGGCATAGCTCGGCCCTAACACAAGGAGAGCTCTATGAAAACTGACGCTCAGCCTTGGCTTGGGTTAAAGGGCCACTTGTAATGGCAGAGCTGGAGACATAAGGGGCCAAGACAACAACACAACAAAGGAGGGAGGAGAAACCAGCAGAAACAAACATACTTTGACAAACACTGTAGACAAAGATACAGAAGCACACAGTACAGACACACACAAACAAACACACACACACACACACACACACACACACACACACACACACACACACACACACACACACACACCAAAAATGTTTCTTTAAGTTTAAACTTCATGGTGGCTAGTTTAGTGTCCAACCTTCTCTATTCTCATCTGTCCAGCCGGCGTTGGGTTCTGATAAACTAGCACCATTATATTCTACTCATATATTTCAGACCAGTTCTATTATATTCCTCCCCACCATTTCATGCTCCCTCCCACACCATTGTCCCTCTGCCCCTCTCTCTGTAGTAATGACAGGGACCTGAAAAGACCACACCTCCACCGGCGGATTAACTTGTCATTTTAATCTATAGCTCCCTTTCTCCGGCCCAAACTCCACCTAGAAATCAATGGAAGAGGTTGTGGCTGTTGGAAAAGCCATTAAAAAGCAAAGGGATACGACCGGTGAATATAGCGTATTGTATATATCAGGGGGAGGCCTAATGGCGGGTTTACTGTGGACTCGGATGGGGAGGAGGTGGAAATGAGTGTTATTATATATATAATGTCACAGTATACACAAATCTGTGTGAGTTACGGCTGTTTATCACCTTATATAAATGTCTGGGTCGTGAATTCAGGTTAATGGCTATGCAAAGTAGCAGATGCAGCGATGAATCCTGTTTCATAAAGAGTATAGACGTATCACTTATAGAGCTGTAGATTTCCATCTATAGGAGCACAGTAAGCCATCCCTGGAGTTATAACCCTGCCTTTTAGGAGAAAGAGAGAACAAAGACCACACAAACAACAAAGGTTCACTGTTCTTAACCTGTGCTGTTGGTGCTCTATCACAGGGGTACAAGCCATTATTAACGGTGACACATCGGTAATGGTGGGTTTCATAGCTCTACTGTATTTCTTTGTATACCTCGATATGAAGCCATTTCTTTTCACAGTGCAATGATTGGTTTGGGCTTTGTGACTATAAACCAAGTTTCCATTAGTATCACAACTTCCTTGAGAGATAAACATGTATGGCCATAGCAGAATGATCATCAAATTGCATTAAGGAACGGACAACG
The DNA here is from genome assembly GCF_951799395.1 of Argentina silus. NCBI lineage: Eukaryota > Metazoa > Chordata > Actinopteri > Argentiniformes > Argentinidae > Argentina > Argentina silus. Next base: position 15,804,518 of record NC_139657.1, on the reverse strand, counting down.
TGAAGTGAAACTGGAGTCTCATTAGGTTGTATGTAGATGACAATGCAAGGTTAATGGACCTCTTCTCTACTTCTCTGCCAGAAGTGGACAAGCTCATCTTGAATCAGTGGTTTCCAGGAGGTCCTCTCTGCTGTTGACAGTGTAGTCATGTAGCTCGGCTAATGCATGCGGGCTAATATGTCTAATATGTCTCAGCCCCGCTGCCCCGCTCCCTCGGTGGCGCTGCTCTCATCTAATTGGCTGGCTGACAGGGTGCTGTATGGACCTGTAGGCCACTGATTACAATGAAGGGGTTGGTGGCAGAACCATAATGTGACAGAAAATATGTTGTGACAGTTTAGCAGTTACCAGGGACACACGGAACATGAAACATTCTGCATGAAAGGGCTTCAATTTACCATAAGACGCACTGCAGGTCCAGAACGTATGGATGTGTATATATGTGTGAGGGGTTGTGCTAAACACAGGGAGCTGCCTGGGTCTGATTCCATCAAGGAGTGCTGCTGGATACCCTTGAGAAGGGAAAGTTGGTTTGAAATGAGTTTGTTATGCTACAAGGAAATGGGGAATGTAAATGCTATGTAAATGTGTCCAACAAACACTGTATCTGTATTCAAATATGCATCTTGGATACTGAAATATTAGTAAGGTTTGGGACTGAGGACTTGAAACAGAGCTGATGAGTTGAAAGTGAATGTGAGTGAGAGCAGGATGTTTTTAAAGTCTGGGTGCACTGTGCATGCCATACAGGACATCATACCACATACATAACTGACACATGAAACATGGATATATTATTGTTTGAAATGTAAATATTTAATAATTAAATATACCTGAAAGACAACAAATAAAATTAAATAACCTTGTGGTGTTATGTGAAACTATTGTTCCCTATATCATAAAAACAGGATCCTTAATGTTGTCTACAGTCCATTGAGATTTGGAGCATATGCTGAGTGTACAGTACAAACTAAAACTGAAATATCAAAGGCAGTCAGTCGCACAAACGCCAGCATATTGTGTGTGCTTCTGGCCGCACATGCACATGCACATGCACGCACATGCACGCACGCACATGCACGCACGCACGCACGCATGCACGCACGCACGCACGCACGCACGCACGCACGCACGCATGCACACAAACAGAGCATGCCAAAACAAAAGCCTTTGATGTTAGTGTTCAGACAAAGCATGCCATATCTTCAAAAATCCACAAAGCCAGTTGAAAGCGTTCCCAGCCATCAAACTATCCTTTGGCTCTCAATCTTATGAATTCCCCCCCCCCTCACTCCTCCCCCCCCCCCCCCCCCCCCCCCCCCCCCCCCCCCCCCCCCCCCCTCACTCTCTCACTAACTCACTCACTCTGTCTCTCTTTCTCCCCTCCCTTCCCTAGCTTTGTCTCTGGCCATGAAGTGCAGATCAGATTTGTCAATCACAAGGCCATCTGCAATCATACACACTCTGTCTCATTGTGTTAATAAATACAATGAGATAATTAAATGCCTTTATTTTACAAGAATTAACTTTATCTGCAAATTAACATAGATTTATATTTATATTGTGAGTGAGTTAATTATTGTCTCTAGAAAGCATCTTCAATAGATTATAGACACAATTGATTCACAAACTGTCGACTAATGATTTAATTAGTTATATTACTAGCATATAAGACATGTTACCACTACATGACCTTGGCAAACTTCTGTTGCTGTCCCTCATACTGTGTGATTGTGTGTGTGTGTGTGTGTGTGTGTGTGTGTGTGTTTGTGTGTGTGTATGTTTGTGTCTGGTGTTTGGGTCCCTGGTGAGTATTACCCAGTGTCTAGCTTGGCCGTCTGTGGCCCGGGGCTGTTCTCCTGCTGTGACAAGACAGGAGGGGGGGGGGGCACACACGCGCTACATCCTTGTCCCCCTCCGACAACAGATTCAGGAGGAAAGAAGAATAAGCGCTGCTTTACCAAACAAGCTTTCATGTTATTTCTGTTTCCTGAGCTACAGAGTACTTTGCCTCAGGACTCGACTGTAGACTGGCACTCTTCTCCATGCCGCCTCTCGTTCGTTCCCACTATCCTTCTCACTTCGATCTTAAATCCCCTCGTGTTTCTCTCTCTCTCTCTCCCTCTCTCTCTCTCTTTCCATTGCTATTCCTTCTGTTCCCATGTCCCCACATAACTTCTGTATATTGAATCTATGTATATTGCATCTCTCTCCCTCTCTAGGTATATATCCCTCATATCCCTCTCTGGCTCCCTACCCCTCCATCTTGCTGTTCACTGATTGGATCAGATCATTTCTAGATGCTTTTGTATTGTATCATTGCACTCTCTGTCGCTTTGACACTTCCCCCCTCTCCAGAATCCATTATCCAATAAATAAACAGATAAACAGTAAAACCAGCCTCCTCCATGGCTGTCTAACTGTGCCAAATGGTCTAAATCAGATCGGAGGAAATAATATATTGGAAGTGAGAGCCAGCTAGATCTAATTATTACCCAAACAGAATTCTACAAACTGTTGTGTCGATCTCACCTTCGGATACTGTGGAGAGAGAACAGGGAGGCAACTGTGTGGACCGGGGGAGGAGAGGAAGAGGGGGGATGAGGAGGGGTTAGAGGGGTGGAGGAGAGGAGAAGGGGAAATACGAGCTGAGCTCAGGTGGATTAGAGCGGATATTGTGTGCCTTATCTGTCACCTGCAGCTCCGCTCTTATTATAGAGAGAGAGGCAAAGTCAGAGAGGAAAATAAGCGGGGTGTGTGTGTGTGTGTGTGTGTGTGTGTGTGTGTGTGTGTGTGTGAGAGAGTGTGTGTGTGTGAGCGTGTGTGTGGGTTGTAACATTTCAACCTCCACCACTGTCCAAACTCCCTCCTCAGCACAGAAGGGAGAAATACAAAAGTAAAGCCCTGAGCTACTCTTCCTTAATCTGCCCTGAAGGCCACCTCCACACAGAGCCCTCCCGCTCCCACCTGCTGAATACGTACAGTACACTAGATCAGGCTGTCCAAGGATTACTGTCATGGTAGCTGCATACCTGAGTACTGTAGGTAACACTTTATAATAACATTCATTTATAAGCCATTTATAAACCATAAGTAAATAATAAACTCACTATTAACAAATAATATTTCCAACAGTTAGAAAACGTTATTAAATGCTTAGTAAACTGTTCTTAGTAACTATATTCAAAAGTATTTGCTAATGATTTACAGCTGATTTTTTTTTTTAAATCATTGTTACAACATGAACAAATGTTCATGGATGTTTAGATGAATGGTGAATTGTTGCAATGTGTTTTGATTTCTTTAGCAAATCATCTGTATATGCTTACGAATGTAGTTACTAATAAATAAATATTAATAATGTGTTCATCTTGAGTTCCTTATTTATGAACGGTCTATAAATGGCTTAAACAAAGTCAGTGCAAATGAACGTTATTATAAAGTGTACACAGGTTATTTTGAATACTAACTGTCTCTGTGTTCATGTCTGTGGTGAGACGTAGTGGTGTTGGCACGTTCATGAGGTATAACAGAACCATGTAGCTGTGAAGCAGTGTAGCAGCATTAGCATGTACAGTAGCCTGTGCTTAGCGTGTAGCTGCCTACCTGCGGTGGTCAGACAGTTCTCCTCATCACTGTTGTCCTGGCAGTTGTCCTGGCCATTACACAGGAAGCTGCGGTCCACACAGCGGCCGTTCCGACACTTGAAGCGGGCCTCCGAGCATACCAGCGGGTTACCTGCTGTGATAAGACCAAACCAGCGGTCAGAGTTCAAGGTTCAGGGGTTAGAGGTCACCAGACAAACAAGAACACTTGTGTGAGTGAGTTTCTTTTTTCCCCATCAGTAATGCAGTATGTTTCTCCTAAGTGCTAGGACTTACAATATGCAGTGCTCACATATTCTTAAGAAACAGACAGCTAGGGAAATCTTTGGTTGGTGTGGATAAACAAATGTTTGGAGACGGATATACATACAGTGCCTTCGGAAAGTATTCAGACCCCTTCACCTTTTCCACATTTTGTTGTGTTATAGACTCAATTTATTTAATTAATTTATTCTCATATCCATAATTGTGTTTGCAACAATGAATTCAAGTTAAACAGCAAAGAAAGTGGCTGGAAATGTATTTATTTGGTTTTACTACAAAGCATTACGTTTGGTGCAAATCCAGCCCATGCAATGCAGTTTCCGCACCATCTCTCGTGTGAAGAATAGTGGTAGCTGCATCAAGTTATGGGTATGTTTGTCACCGGCAGGGACTGGGGAATTTGTCAAGATAAAGAGAAAATTATGAAATTTGTTGAGTTGGTAGTGACATCCTAATCTACACAGTGTGTAATTGATTCCTATGCAAATCAGAGAACCTATAAAAACAAAGATATTAATTCCAAAATTACATTAACTATTGTTCCTTGCATTAAGATGGATTGAATTCAACTTATTGAGTGATTTCTTGATGACATTTTTGCATTTTAGCTCATTTTAAGAGTGTCATAGCAAAGGGTCTGAATACTTATGTACGTGAGGTATTTCTGTATTTCAATTTGAATAAATCTACTGAAATTTCTAAAAACGTGTTTTCACTTTGTCATTCTGGGGTATTGTGTGTGGATTGATGGCAAATTCTAATTTAATTTAATCCATTTTAAATTGAGTCTATAACACAACAAAATGGAAAAAGTGAAGGGGTCTGAATACTTTCTGAAGGCTTTCTGAAAAACAGTGATTGTACATTTTCAGAGGGATTTGGGGAAAAGTGATGAAACATTAAATACAGCATGGTATAAGAGTGTTTCATCTGGGTTTAAAAATAAAATAACTCCAACTTAACAGGATAAGAAAAAATAAAATTGCAAAGCATTCATATTTCTCGATGCACTTCTAGTAGTTCGCCTTTGTTCCAGCTTCGGCAAAATGAGACAGAATTACAATATCTTATGAGAGGATTCAGACAATTACACAGTGGCCTGTGCTTGGAGCACGAAGCGAAGCTCCATTTAAATGGCTAGATTAGATTTGGGAGCATGACGCCCTGCAGGCTAGGCACACCGTCTCTCACTATCGTGAGTGATTGGCTTGTTAGAAGCTGCTCCACTGTGATGGAGGAAACAGCATAGATAGGAGGGGCAATGTGAGAACATTTCCAATCCCACACTAGTACACTGTGCCTTCAGCCCAACAGTCCCATACGGCTAACTCTCCCCTTAAGAGTGAACCGATTTGGCTAAGCTAAAAGCACCCAGTATCGCACTACTAAGTTGTCCACATCCAAGTTTTGTGAGGCTACCCAATTGGAAATAAATACAACAATATGTCGACACCAACAAGGCTGTGGTTGTGGTTGCCATGGCATATAGCAGGGGGTCATGGAACATAAAGTATCAGAGTGTTATTATGGGGTGTGGTTGGCATGTCTGAGACTTACTGCAGTTCTCCTCGTCGCTCCCGTCAGGGCAGTCGCTAAAGCCATTACAGCGGAAACGTCCGATGATGCAGTGGATCCCGTTGGCACAGGCAAAGAAGGTGGGAGCACACTTCGACTTGACCTTAGCTGTGTGTGTGAGAGAGAGAGAGAGAGAGAGAGAGAGAGAGAGAGAGAGGGAGAGAGGGGGAGAATAGTGAGGCCAATGCCAGACAACTCTATCAGAGGATGACGCTGCAATCGGAATAGTTTTGTTTAATAGATAGCATCCATTTTATTTCAGGGAATGATGTCATTGTTATATATAGAAAGTTCAAACAGACTGTATGCTAAAGGTCAACAAAGTCACCCGTCTGAGATGTTCTAGCCGTATCTGCAGTGTTTATCTGCACATTTTGGGTCCTGCCTCAGCCAGAGATCTAACGGTAAGAGCCAGAATGCGAAAAAAACTGTCCCAAAAGAAAAAAGCAGACAAAGATAAAGAATAAAAGAGGGAGCAAATAGTTTAGAAGAGTGTTGGTATAGATCCACCATCGATCACTCCCAGAGCAGGTCTGAGGCCTTATCTCAGAGGACAGCAGGGAGATTGACGAGCCTCCATCCCATCGATGCTACCCGTTTAACACTACTGTAGCCCCCTAGCTTCAACTCAGACACATTGATCTTCCCTCTCTGAAGGACAAAAAAGAAGGAAGTGATCACCTACAAAGACGGGTAGACGCTTGGAGAGACATCAAACAGGACAGGCCTTTTATTTGGTAGCGAGAACTAACTGCCACCATGGGTTTAATTTACTGGGTAGTTCTACCTGAACTTATGAATAATGTAATAAAAAGTTATTTTCAGGATGGAATAAAGAAAAAAACAACTTTGCTAAAGACATAAAACAAGCCTTTATCAATACTTTACCCTCAGATCTGATTGCTCCTCTTTATATGAATGTGTTATTCCCTCAGGAAAACTTGCACGACTATGCTATGCTATGTGCTATGGGGAGACTATGGGGAGAGAGCTGTCTTTCTGTCTAAGCAAAGCAATTACCTCAGACACTGCGCACGGTGGATAAAGATGAGAATGCAGGTGGCAAACTGTCAGCAAACAGTTGGAAAACCAATAACTAGTTAGCCACCAGTGTCTGGGCACAAGCACCACATACAGTACTGTAGTCAGCTCTGAAAGCCATTGTACTGTACCAAACTAAGGCGTCAGAAACACACACACCCCTACAGCGAGAAAGAGAGAGAGAGAGAGAGAGAGAGAGAATGGGGGAGGAGCAGGAGGGTAGTGAGTGGGTACACAGACCATTTCTCAGCTAAAAACCCCAAACATCTCTCTGTGTTTTCACCAGACTGAATACAAAGGGCAGAATTGGCCTGTCCATGGCTTGGCATTGCACTGCCTAAAAAGCCAGGGGCACACATTTTTTTCCCCCCCACAATCCATTGTGGTGGGCTGATTTATGAGTTCTTTCAAGCTGCGGCGATTATGTGTGGAAGAGGGAGGGGTAGGCATAACAACCGGCGAAGGGTTTGAAGCCCCCGTCTCCGAGCTGAAATGTAATCCCCTGAACGCAGGAGAGCCTGGTATGTGGTTGTACAGTGTACCAAGCCTTTGTTTACCTCCGAAGCAGAGGCCTTGAACGCTTAAAACATATTCTGCATGGTATATCACATTCTCTGGGGAGAGAAAAAAGACATACTGTAGCTTCGAGCTAAATCACTACATGAAAGAAAAGTTGCAAACAGGCCTTGTTGTGTAGGTGTAAACAGAATCATATTTGACCGCAACAAAACAACAAAGAGAACTGAAAAAATAGTTTTCTTTCTTCTTCTCCTCTGTCTCTCCATAGTCTCCTCCCCTATGTCATCGAGGGGGAAAATAACAATAACATGTCTGTATGTCATAGATTATGTTTTACTCGTAAAGTCTTTATTTGTTGTCCTCTGACAAAGCAGAACTAAACACTAAATGGGTTTTGGAAAAGTTCGACCCGTTGCTATCAGCTAGCTAGGATGCCAGCCCACGTCCTGGAGATAATCCCTGTCATCCCCACTCTTCATCATTCTCACCTGAATGCTCATCACCCACGACCATATCACAGATCACCACCAGGGCTCGCAGGCATACAGTATCGGCCTCAACCATGCTTCCATTTTCAGAAATATTTAAATTATAAGTTGAATTAATGGTAATTTCATGGAGGGAGCACATCAATTGGATGGAGGGTGGGTGGGGGTTGTGTGGGGTGGCGGAGGTAGCTAATGTGCTTAGCTACATATCCGTTTGGGGTTGCTTCGCCCTTCACAGCCAGAACAGAGCCATGCTTTTAGGACGTGAAAACAAATCAAAATTAATTAGGGAACCAGTTTTGGCTGAAAGAAGAGAAGCAATAGACTTTCAAAAATAAATAAATAGGGCCTCTTATTAAATTCACCTTGTTTATTCCTCCGTGAAGGTGTCCTCTTTTTTTTCCCAGAATGTAAGTACTTCCATCTTGTTTCATTTCCACTCATCGCATTGCGCTTGAACGTCCCCCCTCCCTATCTCTCTCACCCATTCTGTCACGCTCTCCCTCTTAGTTGAACTTCTTTAATTCAAGGCCAAGTTTTTTTCTCTCCTGTGGGCCCAAATAGAAGTTGTTTACAAAAAAAACACCCTTCGATTTTTTTTTCTAACTTTGTTGCAGTGTTCAGCTGAGCAGCACAAATGAAAACTAAAGGGGCTGCAGCCAGGCTGATTCCAGCAGGTATTCCAACAGCACCACTAGAAAACTAGAAAACCATGCCCTGAGACACACTGGAGCAGGTGGAGCACACACACACACACACACACACACACACACACACACAACTTACTTCATGGGTGAGCGCTTTTCCTTTCAAATCCTCCTCAACCTTATCCAAGAGAACCTTCTTAATTGCAAATATGTTTCCCATAAAACTTCCCAGCATCCAAGAAGAAAAGAAACACCTTGGTATTTTTAGCTTCAATTAAATACTTCTAATTTTTCCCCTTTTACTGCCAGACCCTTTGAGACATTTACAGAAGCATTAGCTGCTATACCTTGGAGTGGCTAGGGATTTGTTTCAACCCCCTCACTGTACATGAATATGGAGCTGGTATGAACATAATACCAAACAGCCAAAAACATCCTCTCTCTCTCTCTCTCTCTCTCTCTCTCTCTCTCTCTCTCTCTCTCTCTCTCTCTCTCTCTCTCTCTCTCTCTCTCTCTCTCTCTCTCTCTCTCTCTCTCTCTCTCTCTCTCTCTCTCTCTCTCTCTCTCTCTCTCTCTCTCTCTCTCTCCCTCTCCCTCTCTCTCCCTCCCTCCCTCATTCCCCTGAGAAGAAAAGAAATCTCTCAGCACAGGTAGGCCAGGTCGTGACGGGCATGCATGAGCGAGAGAGTGCGGAGAAGAGAGTGAGGAGAAGAGAGTGAGGAGAAGAGAGAGAGGAGAAGAGAGTGAGGAGAAGAGAGTGAGGAGAGGAGAGTGAGGAGAAGAGAGTGAGGAGAAGAGAGTGAGGAGAGGAGAGTGAGGAGAAGAGAGTGAGGAGAAGAGAGAGAGGAGAAGAGAGTGAGGAGAGGAGAGTGAGGAGAAGAGAGTGAGGAGAAGAGAGAGAGGAGAAGAGAGAGAGGAGAAGAGAGTGAGGAGAGGAGAGTGAGGAGAAGAGAGTGAGGAGAAGAGAGTGAGGAGAAGAGAGAGAGGAGAAGAGAGTGAGGAGAGAGATGTGCAACGGAGGACAAGAAACAAAAATAATAAAAGAGAGAGAGAGGGGAGGGGGAGGATAGGGAGAGAGAGGGGGAGAGAGAGAGCAACAGCAACAGCAAGAGCAGAGACGGCTGAGGAGTTGAAAGGATTCTCTGACCTTGCCGAGCGTTTCTGAAGGAAGGAAAATCGATCAGTAATGGAGTCTGGGTGAAAGCAAGGAGGGCAGAGGAAGACAGAGCAGTCTGGTATGGGGCTGGAAGATCAAACTAATCAATCTGTACGTTTCAGACTCAGGGCCCAGTCTGCCGTTTGTACAACACAATAACCTTCTGAGAAGTGAGAGAGAGGAACGAAACAGCAGCCCTAAAGTGCACCCTTTATCTCATCCGAGAGAAACATTCACGGAATTCTTCGATTGTGCTAAAAGTAGGCCAGCCGTGTTAAGGCAAGACGGAGGAGGTTTAGACAAGGTGGTTCTCATTGGCACTCAGTATCAATTTTAAACATTCAACATCATGTCGAACACACATATATATATATATATATATATAGAGAGAGAGAGAGAGAGAAAGAGAAAGGGATACGGCCTACATGACTGAAATAAAGGAGCTGTGATAGATCTCTCAGATAAATACACTGTTGCAATATTCATCACAGTCTCTCATATCTCCTAAAACGTCTAAAATGTCTCAGAGACATTGCTTATTCCTCTGTAGATTTCAGGGAACCTGATTTGTGTCAGCGCGACTGTGGAAGGAGCCAGAACAGAGTTCAATCTGACTGTAAGGAGAGAGAGAGAGAGAGGGAGAGAGAGAGTGAGAGAAAGAGAGAGGGAGAGAGAGAGAGAGAGAGAGAGAGAGAGAGAAGCCCTAATCAATATTTCATCTCTTCTCCGTGGTATTAATTACGCCAGCTCATTGATCAGTCATCCATTAAGCGTCCCAGACACAGTCCCATTAAACCTCCCTCTGCTCTCCTCCCCTCTCCTTGTCTTCTACCCTATCCTGTTCTTATCTGCTTCTTTTCTCTTCTCTCTCCCCTCTTCTTTGATTGTATTCTCTTCTCCTCTCTCCCCTCCCTTTCCCTCTCCTCTCCTCTCCTCTCCTCTCCTCTCCTCTCCTCTCCTCTCCTCTCCTCTCCTCTTCTCTTCTTCTCTCTCTTCTTCTCTTTTCTTCTCTCCTGTCCTCTCCTCTCCTCTCCTTTCTTCTCCTCTCAGTCTTCCTCAGTATGAGTTGAAACAACAGAACTAACCCCACACACGCTTCCCTCTAAGCCCGGCAATCCTGCCTGGCTTCTGCTCCATGACATAGCCTCCTCATAAGCTCCACACTCCCATTGTCCAACAGAAAACATGGAGGGAGAGGGAGAGAGAGGCTTACAATGGTGAAGCTAGGGAAGTCTTCAAAATCAAGCAAAAACACAAACATGTCTAGTCATAATCATACAATAAATTACTATATTGCCAATACTGGATATAAGGGCAATAAACATACATGTATATATTGCATAATTTCAACAGTGCATCAAAAAGAATACAGCTGGAGCCAGGGCTATTTGTTACTGAGCACTGCTTCTGTGGAATAGCCTGACTGTCCTTGTTAGGGGGTCAGAGACAGTTACCACTTTTAAATCTAACCTCAAGACACACTTTTTTAGATCTGCATAGCAAATGTCAATATTTCTGTGTACCCCATATATGCTTTCATTTATGTAATGTGTTTTGTTCATGTGATTTGTTTTTATATGATGCATAGTGTGTTGAGACCCTGGGGATAATGCACTTTAAAGCTAAATAAACGTTATTGTGTGTGTGTGTGTGTGTGTGTATTTGGTCAGTCTTCCTTATCTCAAATACACACCCAGTTTCCTAATCTTGGTCTCCCGGTCCCTT
>NC_139657.1:15763498-15783498 GCF_951799395.1 Argentina silus | reverse complement strand
TGAATGGGGAGAAATGTACAAAGACTCCTGATGCGTGAACACTGACTGTGAACTCTGTATGCAGGTCTGTGTGCTACAGTACAAGCAGGTTTCCACAATGGATTCAAATGCACTGTTTGTTTATGACTGCCCCTTGCTCCATGCCCTCTGCTCTGTACTGAGCTGAGTACTGTATGTGAGAGAGTGTGTGTGTGTGTGTGTGTGTGTGTGTGTGTGTGTGTGTGTGTGTGTGTGTGTGTGTGTGTGACAGATGAGAATGATGACAGGGGAGGAAGAAGAGAGGGATGACAGGAGGTAGCAGAAAGGAATGACTAAGGAGATCAAAAAGGATGCCAAAGGAGGCTAATGTATTCCAGTCTTCCTGACATCACATGACCTTGATGCCCCAACAAGACACGGTCAGGCTGAGACAGGAAATGTCCACCTTGCATCTCCATTTGGATTCCTCCTTCCATCTTTCTCTCATACAAGTAAAGAGGTAAAAAAAAAACTAATAATCATAAAAACACAATTCACAAACACAACACAATGTTCTGTTGATTTTTATATGTCAGGAGTAGCATAACATTGCCTGGTGTTTTAATTCCCTTCAGTTCTGCTTCCGGCTGTGTGGGCTACACAGTGACTGTCGGTTACACGTCACGGTTATACGTGGGAGACGATGAAAAACGTTCATTTTCACTATCACGTTCACATGTCACATGTCATAGTTTGATGTGTGCACTTTCTTTTATGCTGGTTCTAATGATTATTTGCATGACCATCGACCAATACCCAAAAACTCTGCTCCCAAATGTCCTGACACCAATTAGAAAACAGCAAAACCAGGCCACAACTGTTCAGCTATTGTCTAAGCTTTTCATACCTTGTCCTTGAATTTCTTGTCATTAACGGCTATCAAAAACAACAATACTCTCAGTCCATAGAGCTAAAAATACAGTATGCAGGTGCACACACACACACACACACACACACACACACACACACACACACACACACACACTCCACCTCATTTCACTTCACTTCACTTCACTTGAAAAGCACAATTTGCATAATGCAAAAAGAAAGAGCTTGCATTGCTTATAGTGTTTTTCCCCCCATTTCATTGTCTGTCTGTGGCTGTTTCTCTGAAAGTCACGCGATTAATGCCACTTCATACTTGGTGAGACGGTGATGTGTTGATCTGCCTGTATTAAGTGCTTTCAAGAAGTGGCAAGAGGTTTCAAAGGAAAAAAGGCCTAGAACGAGATATAAATAAAGCATAAAGCGCACAATAACAGCGTGTTTATTTCTAGTTTCTGTATACATGGAACCTTTTCCACAAGAATGTGGCCATCCAGAGACTAACTGCCAGGACAGGGGGGCAGTAAAACCCTTTTAAAAGCTTTTACCCTGTTGTTTAGGAGGCTGAATTATTGATGATAAATCTGCTCCTGGGCACAGCATAAAAAAGAGAGAGTGAGAGAGAAGGGGAGAGAGAGAGAGAGAAAAATAGATAACGAGAGATACAGCATCTCACTCCTCTCTTGCCTCCTGTATTCCAGCAGCATCTGGCTGACCCTGAAGGTTGGAGTCAAGGTCATGGCACACACACAGACCAGAGGATTGACTTTCAAGGCCAGTGGAACATGTACATATACAAAGCACACGTTAGCGTTTACGATTCCTCAATAGTCACTTACTATACCTGCCATTCCTACGTCATGTACTATGATCCATCTGAAGCTGTCCTTCAAATGGCTAACCACTATCTGTAGTCAGGCTTTAGCCACTCCCTATCTACAGTATCTAGTATTACATAAAGCTCTGTAAATAGCCCTGGATCCTCCTGATCTCTCCTCTGAAATAACGTATTCATAATTAGGGGAGCATTAGGACATTATGCTGTTTACTTTCTTCAAAAAGAGGAAACACTACTGCATAATGCAATGCTCCCATACAAATGATTAATATGACTGCAATTACTATGGCCCCTAAAGTACGGACCAATTTCTACTTTAGCTGGGGCTAATTGCATTAGCAGAGATTGGTTGTAGGATTTGGGACGCTTTCCTAATGTGCAATCGCAGCTCAATCTTTCAGGTTTTATGTTTATTGTGGAATTGGTTCCAGGCTTCTGTCGACTTACATTTGCTACTTCAACAATTACATATCAAGTGAATTACTTTTTAATATCCACAATTATGTTTGTTTTACACACACACACACACACACACACACACACACACACACACACACACACACACACACACACACACCCCCCCCCCCCCCTCACACATTTGGCTTGGATTTAAGTACACCCACAGTCTACCTGACCCTTTGAGAGATGTTTAATATCACCTTGAGATGATGAGAAGGAGGAGGTGGAGGGTGGGGGGCTATTGTCTAGTACCATGATGATGATTGTCTGGGGCCTAAGCACTGATTTATCGACTCCCTATTCTAATACATACATTAAGTAACACACACACACACTCCTCACCCTGACAAATGACCTCTTTATGTGTCTCCCTCCATCAGTCCTTTGGAGGGAGCCTCTCCTGTAAACAGAACTGTCCCATCAATTCTGACTCCCCACCTTGGCCCGTCAGTGGTCTGACCGTTAGTGAAATGTCATGCCTCCCCCTGCGACCCCCCCCCCCGTCACAGAGTAGGTCGTCTCAGGACGACACAGTAAACAAGATGCTACACCCACCAATCACAGCTGGTCCCCATGACAATGCACCCCATGTCTGGGCACAGTGACATTTCGGAAGTGCAGGCAAACAGTGAAGGATGATGGCAGATAGACAGATAGAGGCACAGCGAGGGGCTGTCAGGCCAGCAGTGGCCTGATATGACACTGAGATATCACACACGCACGCGCACGCGCACGCGCACGCACGCACGCACGCACGCAGGCAGGCAGGCAAGCACGCACACACACACACACACACACACGCGCGCTAAGACACATATGTGTGTTACACACCCTGACACACCCATATTGAAAACACACACAAAAACACATCCCTATTTACCCTGTACTAGGGCCCTACAAATGTATACACTGTAGGGGATACTACAAGGTGTGATTAAACTCTCTATTGAATATGAAAATAAAAATTATGTATAAATTATGATTCATACAGTAACAGCACGTATCAATACTGAGTACACAAAATACTGTTCCTACATTATACAAACAAACTTTATATAGGAAAGGCAAACAGTACACAGCAAGTGGGTTGAAACATGGGTTGAAACATAATTAATTTAAAAGAGGAGCAACTCTGTGTATATTTAATTTACATAACACACACACACACACACACACACACACACACACACACACACACACACACACACACACACACACACACACACACACACACACTCTCCATACTCATTACACTATGCACATTAGGGCAGATAAACTACTGCAGGGGGTGGGGTGGGGGGGGTGGGGGGGTGGGGGGGAGAGGAGATAGGGAAAATAGGCAAAGAGTGGAAGTGGGCATGAAAAGAGCTGCACGTAAAAAAAAGGGAGGGAGGACAGAAGAGAGGGAAGAGGAGAGGAGAGAACAAAAAGGACAGGCCATCTGCTCTCTCTCTCTTTTTCTCGTTCTGTCTTGTTTTTGTCTCTCTGGGTAATGAGTTCCTAATTGTGTCGCCAGGCCTCAGTGTCATCGAATGGGACGAGCTCAGGCACAAATGATCTGTGTCCTCCAAAAGACCAAAGCAGAGGTGGTGGTGGTGGTGGTGGTGGTAGTGGTGGTGGGGGGGGGGGTATATAGACAGATAGATGGAGAGAGAGAGAGAGAGAGGGAGAGAGAGAGAGAGAGAGAGAGAGAGAAAGAGAGAAATAAAGAAAGAAAGAAAGAACACCACAATACACCACAACACCCCACTATACACCACAACACCCCACTACACACCACAACACCCCACTATACACCACAACACCCCACTATACAACACCCCACTACACACCACTACACAACACCCCACTACACAACACAACACACCACTACACAACACAACACACTACACCACACCACAACACTAAACACCACGACACACCACGACACAACACTAAACACCACGACACACCACGACACAACACAATCGTTTTTGACAAGACTAACTGAGGCATTGAAGGACGGGTACATACAGAATAAAAAAAGCTAATATTATCTTCTCAACAATACTGACAGACAGTAGTAATAGGCTTTAAGGGAAGAGGGGGATTTTTCTCTCTCCCTATCTGTCTTTCTTTTCTGAATCCAATGATGTTTTTGTTAATCACAAAAGATTTGTACTGACATCCTGTGCATGTGTGTTTCTTCTATGTCACTTAATCCAGTGGAGGCTCCCTTCATTCTTTTTTTGGTTTTGCCTCCCCACTAAGAGATCTGCTACATTAACCAGACCCAATGCAGACACACATGCACGCACGCACGCACGCACGCACACACGCACGCACGCACACACACACAGGTCCTTACGTTGTCATGGTAATGGTGGAAATGGAATCAGTCTCATTGCAGAAAATAGAAGGAAACTGACAAGCATAACAGCTCTGAAAGTGGAAGTAACCCATCTCTTGTTCTCATTATCTCCACTGTACTGCATTCAAAACATCTCACAGCTTCTGCTTTTTCACTTAAGTTGATGAGCAACAAACACTGTTGGACACAATATGATATCTGAGCAAAGATGAGAGGAAGCATTGGATTGGGGTACACTCCGGATAGGGGTTCTGAAGTGATGATGGTGCTCTTGGGGTCAGTCAAAGCTCAACATCATTTGACAGCGATATCTGAGGTTTAGACTCATGTCTCATGACTCATGTGTCCATCATCACAACCTCTAGAACCTTCTGACACTTCCCTTTGGCATCTCCGGCCAATCCCCTCTACCCCGACCGTCAGGACCGTTTCACCCTCTGTTTAGTCTGACTGTCACATTAGTATTAAGCAATTGCAGAGACAAGCGTTTTGGAGGTTTGCTGGAGGGTAAAGCACGTACGGCATGCGGGCCAACAAACACCACAGTCCACCTCATCTCTCTTCACTACCGCCCAGCACCATCTGTGATAATGGACGGGGGAGGCTGCCACTGACAGAGACACACGACTCCCCATACTCAGGCAAGCAGTGGCTATGACACCACCCCAAATGAAAACAAATGGACCACTCCAAAACAGCAACCACTTCTGGGGGGGTGGGGGGGATTGGGGGTGGGGGTGTGTTGGGGGGCATTTCAGGACGTTATTTGTCTCCGGGTTTGTCTCAGTTTGTTTGTTTGTGTGAGTTTGGATGTGCGATTGGGTTTGGTTCAGGAAGTACTGAGGCTCTGATCTGTTCTGGTCTGTCACCCGTGACTGTCACAGAGAGGACAGTGTTGGATTGCGTTGTGTTTGTAATGGCTCAGTGAAGGAGGTGTAGCTACAAGGGTTATTGAAGGTGAATTACATCATAATCCGTCATAATCATATCCTCGGCAGCTCCTTGAAGTGAGATGAGTTTCTGACCCGTATCAGATAGGTTGGGAATATTAATCTTAATATGAGTTAGAAATATGATGTTTACTGGATTGGCTATGTTTTATTGTTCATATTTCCGGACATCTTAAGACCTATTTCACTCTGCGGTGACAATGGATTTATTATGCTGTTGGACATTGATCGAAAAGGTCTCAAGGTCGTTCTTTGCGCTATAAAAAACCAAGAGACAGAGCAAGCAAATAATAAAAAACGGTACTAGGAAATTGATATCGACCACAAAAAGTGGCAATAAAAAATGCATTTCTAAATTTCAACAGAATAACCGCTCTACTGAAGGTCACTCATTAAAAGCCAGCTCCAATCTTCTACAGTAGATGGACCCCCAGATGGCAGAGCGGAAATTCACAGTGTAAGAGTCAGAGAAATCCCGCCGATCCTTCATTATGTATCTGTAGTCATTAGGCAGAGGAGGGGTGGTCTGACACATAAGGAATGAGTCAGAACTCTCAGCCAGTAGCTTCTCATTAGACGGCACTGCACAGAGACTAACTCAATTACCATCTCTGACACCACCTCCTGCAAGACTAATACTGCCTCAGTAATTAACAAACTCAGACCTGAACCGTCTGCCCTTTACACAGGCGACCCCTCCACCTCCACCTCCGCCTCCACTAAACCCCCCCCCCCCCCCCCCCATCCCTCCACCTCCACATACCAACCCCAACCCACCACTCTCCCAAGATTCAAATGCCAAAGGGAGGGATGGAAGGAGGGCATCAAGCCTTAGAAAAATCACTATTCCCCCAAAAAAGCAGTGCCTATGTGGCCTGGTGTTGAGGCCTTGTACCAAGCCACGGATGACAGAAAACGAGCATTAAAGCAATTAACAAGGGCTTTGCATTTGATTTGGGCTGGCGAGGCAGCCTCTGTAAACAGCAGGCAGGATCAGGCGATTAGTTCTGGTGAAGATGAGCGCGGCGCCTCCCCTGGTCCCCCTCCAGGAATTACCCATTACACACACTCCAGTGATGGGGAAGGCTTGGTCTGTGTGTGTGTGTGTTTGTGTGTGTGTGTGTGTGTGTGTGTGTGTGTGTGTGTGTGAGGCAGGGAAACAGATCTGGGGGGGTAAAGCCATATTTCTGACACCACAGGAGGGAAACACGCACCTCCTCCCCTGGCTCCATTCACCTCTACTCCCTGAAATCTTTAACAGATTTCGCAAATATTAGTTCTCCCTCCCTTCCTTGACACATTCCCTCATCCATTACACACAAGGGAGAATACCAACGCTGTGGTGCAATGCCCTGAGCTGAGCTGTATTTAATGAGAAGGATTTTCAGGTGTGCAATAATTGGAAATTCAATATCAATATCATGGGGTCTTAAGTCAAAGCTTCGAAATTACTTGTGACAAAGAGGCAATTATTTCTTGTCTGCCAAATTGAGATTGATCTTATTTGTTCATGTATGCACTTGCCTAAGAGAGCAACATCAAGTGCGTAATGGCTTTTGCGTTTTGAGATTTGCCTGTGATTGGAATTTAACACAAGAGGTTGCTAAATCAAACGTGTGTCCATGTGAGTGAGCACGTAATAAAAGGTGGAGAGAATTCCACTGACACCACAGGCTGAATGTCAATGTGTTGTGAAAGATCACACCTCTCACCTTCCCACAGGAGGAGTGGGAGGTATTAGAGGTCTGGATGCTTCAGCTGGAGTCTTCACTCTCACGGCTATGCTTGGCCAGTCACACACACATGTACGCATGCTTGCACACACACACAGACAGACAGACAGACACACAGACAGACACAGACAGACACAGACACACACACACACACACACACACACACACACACAAGGAGTATACATTTTCACCTCTACCATATGAAGTTGTTATACTTCAATTTGATATGTTTACATTGAAGAACGGAATACATTACATAGAGATGGGTGACTGGGAAGGCAGATGGCTGGAGTGTCATTTTATCACCTCTGAGCAAGAGACTCAAACTAAAACCGAAACTCAGCCATGCACGGTGAACTGAAGCAAGGAGAACAGCTACAGTACTGTAAGACTGCAAACATTCACAATTTCACACTCTAGACACCTCAGAGGGTTTTTGTCATTCTGAGCAAACATTTCACAGAGATGGTGGGTAGAACCTGTCTTTGGTTCCTATGCAAACAGTGAGTGAGTTCATCCCTGGGTAAATCGAACAGGAACAGATGGACCAGGTTCTGCTCCAGCATTCTCAGACCCGATGTGTCATACCTTTTCATTTACTTCCACAAGGAAGTGGTAACGGCAACACCAATCCTCCTGGCCCAGTTCCTATAATGGATTCATGAACAATTTGAATCAGACAATCTACATATTCATGAGGAATTACATGAAACATGCAAGTAAGCAAACTCTCCAACGGAAGAAATGAGGTTTGTGTGATTGCAATCTAGAGACTGTATCTCGCCTATATTACTACCTTTCACGGTGATTGCATAGCCAGAAGAATGTAATGAAATTGTCTAAAGCCATTGCTTGGAGTTGGAACTTCATGAATAAACAACCACTGTAGTTTATAAAATTATTGCCATTTGCCACATATTTAAGTTTACATTCATATAGCACAAACTATTCCACGATTCACTATTAGTCTTTTAGCAGCTGGTCATAGGCAGAGCAAATACATTCAACACATTACTACATAATCGATATCACATAGCAGTATTACTTCAGGTAAACAGAATATATCCTTACAGAGAGAGAGGCAGGGATATATCCCTTAGACCTCTCTCTCTCTCTCTCTCTCTCTCTCTCTCTCTCTCTCTCTCTCTCTCTCTCTCTCTCTCTCTCTCTCTCTCTCTCTCTCTCTCTCTCTCTCTCTCTCTCTCTCTCTCTCTGTTGACCTTTTAGGTTCTATGTTTGTTGGATTGACAGAGGGATGCTGAGATTGCGGTCTAAAATAGCCTCTCTATGTCCACGGTGCCTGGCTGTGCCTCGCTGTGTGACACAACATAGAAAATGAGTCCTGATCACAGGGAGAGCAGGGGAGCCAGATGTTTGGAAGCAGCCACCTCAGGCAGAGGGCAAACAATACTTTCCCTCACAGAAAAAATTAACAAGAAGAGAGGGAATGAAATAAAAGAGACAGAGAGAGAGAGAAAGGAGGGGGAAAGTGGAAGTAATGGACTGTGTAGGCTTCAAACACAAACATTATCTGAAAGTTGATTTGGTTCTCCATGGTTGATACCAACTCATTTCCACCCCCCTGGCCAAGCTGAGGGGAATGGAATTTTCACCCTTCCAGGCTTCCTTGTTACCACGGTGATGGTGGATTACATGAAAGCCGGCATCCACGTGGCCAGTGTTATAATTTCATTTTTTAAGACAACATTCGGATAAATAGGTAAAAGGCCCCAGCTCATGCTCTGCTCCATGGCTTAAGCTAACAGTGAGGCCTCAGCAGAACGAGAGAGTGTGTGTATGTGTGTGTGTGTGTGTGTGTGTGTGTGTGTGTGAGTGTGCATGCAGTCAGGATTGTACGGTTATTATTACAGTAGCCAATTGTAGGCCTACTTAGGGTCACTGGCAATAGTACTGTAGATAATATTCAACATAAAAAGAAATACATCAAGGGATCGCTGTGTAGCACATTGTTTGAACCTGTTAAGACAGCGATGCACAGTTCTAATGATAAGTGTGGACGATCAGTGCAGTGTGGGGGTGGACTTCCAAAGGCCTACTGTATGCTAGTTTATATTATATCCCCTCCCAATATTACTATGGACTGAATAAGTGGAATTGGACAACTTTTAGGACGATTGTAACAACCATCTTTTTAGTTCATGTGTAAAGGCTCTGCGAACTTATTTTGTACCAAGTAGGTATGCATATTTTCCTGTAATCTGTACAGTATACAATGTTTAAGATATTCCCCTATTCGATTTTATACCCTCTTTTATATCAAAGACATGCATGGTTGCATGATTTAATGAGCTACTGGAACAGAGAGTGGAGGCTATCGATGCATGCAATATTTCATGTTTTAGGCTTACATCATTTAGTAATGTGAGAATATATAAACATATTTATAAAGCATGTACTGGTGGTATGAGGGATTACCCATTATTTTCGCCTATTGGTAATTATTGAACGTGGAATGTCATACTGTAGGGGTTTGAATTTGCCAACTCCCCTTGACAAGCCCACGATCTCTCCCATTGACTGCCCCGCCTATATTGGTGCTAAGTTTGTGTTGGTCAGAGCAGTCGCACTTTGCAGTGACACCAAATTGCCAAACCGGTCTTTAGTAGTGCACAGTGCTCTTTAGCGGAAGTAAATTGTCAAAAATATCAACAACAAAAAAGATTTATTCCAAGGCCCTAACTTGCAGATAGACCCACATCTCATATTACAGTTTTGAACTTTGAAGGTGTAAGAGACAGAGTAGATAAAGACTGCATTGTTATCATGAACTCCATTGGGAAGAGCATACAACAGCCTTTGGAGTTCAAGGACCTTGGCATCAGGGAAACAGATAGGATCGATATGAGAAAATGGTCAGAGAGCTACACCTTTCACAGCATAGAAGAAGCTGTTTGGATCAATCCAGAATCAATTTCTAAAGAGTTCTCCAACAGCAACGTTTGTGAAATCCCTTCACATTCCTCTCCTCGTATATTTTTTCTCAAATATATACATCCACAGTGGTGGTCCATGAAACATTAAGCAGCATGAGTAATACATCAGAGAGGCTCAGGAGTCAGGTTTGATGGGAAGGTGGAGGCGTCTCGAGCCTCAGGTAGAAAAATAATCGCATCAACAATTTATCCAATCCAAGGATGTAACAAAAATAATACATACATGTGAATATTGCTAGCGTGAGTCTGGAGTACGAGATTCAAACTTTAAACCACATGGCATGTATTGAGTTAAAGCTGGGGTGCTTCAGAAGGCTGAAACATGACTCGAGTCATGTGGCTTTGTTTAACAACTTTGGGAACTCGAGCTGCCTCTCTCAAACACAAGGCCGTCCTAATCCTACTGACACAATGTGAGTACGATTAGAAGTATATCAGCTAACATAAACACACACATACACATGCACACACACATGTGCGTACACACACACACACACACACACACACACACACACACACACACACACACACACACACACACACACACACACACACACACACACACACACACACACACACACACACACACACACACACACACACACACACACTCTGAGTAGCTTATTGAACCATTCACCAAAGGTCTCTCTGTCTACAATCAGTCATGACAGTGTGGGAGATGCAACTGCGGTCAATATTGTGTTCAGTCTATAGATGACAAGACACATAAGCACACACGCACACACCACTCTTCGTCTCAGTGTGTCACCAGGTGATAAATTACCAGGGAATCTGACTATGGTTATGAATGAAAATATCCGATCACCTGTCCCCTCTGTGGTGAGGAGGCACAGGGAGGGTAATGGACCACATTCATCCTGATTGAGGAGATACTGGAGCGTGGAGCTCTGTCTGTTTTCTCACTTGGCTGCTTAAAATAAAGCAGTAAGGTTGAGTGAGGATGTTAAATACAGTAGTATTTATAGTCAGATATAGTAGATAGTAGATAGATGGTATCGCTTAAGTGCGAAGCAACTTAGGTTGAGAGGGCACATGGGGTCAGTGTAAAGTTTCTTTCGTCACGCATTCAACAACAAGGAAGCAAGGTCAGTGGCAGCATTTCATATCACATTTGGCGTAAACATGAGTATTAAGAAAGTACTTAGCTCATTCACCTCTGATAATCAAACACAGCACACAACCACACACCCACACCCACACCCACACACACACACACACACACCCACACACACAGCCACCGCCCCCCCCTCCCTCCCCTATACCAACTATATTCCAGCCAGATCTGCAGTGATTGATAGAGTTCATTAGAACAGGACTACTTCACTACCCAACCCAACAGAAGACAACACAGGGGTGCCAGAGACAGAGAATGAGTGAGACATGTTCAATGGCCTCTGCAGACAGACAGCCTTAGATAAAATGGCAAGAGATCATTTTGATGTGTCAGATTTACTGTGTATGCAGGTTTAATTTCTTTTCACTCTCACTTTGTTCTAAATATAGCTATCTGCGTAGGTGAGCTGGCGGGAGTAGGGAATAGAGTGTGTGTGTGTGTGTGTGTGTGTGTGTGTGTGTGTGTGTGTGTGTGTGTGAGAGTGTGTGTAGAGCTGGGCTAGTTGACCTTGATCGGTCAAGAAGTCAGCCACAGAATATTGTCTCCTACTTAAATCATGTACATATGCACCATATACACGATAGTATGCATTCCCAATGGTTAATTATTGTTACTAAAGCTAATGTTTGCTAATACCCTCCCCTGACAACTTACCCTAACCCACTACCACTAGTGTGCCTATATACAATAGTACATACATAAGTATTCAGACCCTTTGCTATGACACTCAAAATTAGCTAAAATGCAATGTCATCAACAAATCACTCAATAAGTTGAACTGAGACAATCTTAATGCAAGGATAATAGTTCATGTAATTTTGGAATTAATATGTTTGCTTTTATAGGGTCTCTGATTTGCATAGGAATCAATTACACACTGTGTGGATCAGGTTGACATTGCAAACTGAGCAAATGGAGAGGAACAAAACTGCTCTGGAATGCTACCCTGAGGCCTGGGGAGACTTACAAAAATCTACAAAATTGAATGGCGGAGGGGAAAAAGCACAGTCGATGGGACAACATAATTTCAGTCACTCTACAAAATTGGTCTATAACCAAGTGGCCAAAAATAATCCCTTAATGGAAAATAATCTCATATCCATAATTGTGTTTGCAACAATGAATTCAAGTGATACAGCAAAGAATGTGGCTGGAAATGTGTTTATTTGGTTTTACTACAAAGAATTAAGTTTAGTGCAAATCCGACACATGCAATGCAGTTTCTGCACCATCTCTCATGGAAGAATAGTGGTAGCTGCATCAAGTTATGGGTATGTTTGTCACCGGCAGGGACTGGGGAGTTTGTCAGGATCAAGAGAAATTATGAAATTTGCTGAGTTGGTAGTGACAGCCTAATCAACAGTTTGTAATTGATTCCTAGGCTAAGCAGAGACTATAAAAACAAAAGATATTCATTCTGAAAATCCCATGAACTATTATCCTTGCACTCAGATGAACTCAATTCAACTTGTTGAGCGACTTGTTGAAGACATTTTCGCATTTGAGCTAATTTTAAGAGTGTCATAGCAAAGGGTCTGAATACTTATGTAAATGAGATATTTCTGTATTTAAATTTTAATAAATGTGCTAGCATTTCTAAAAACGTGTTTTTTGCTTTGTCATTCTGGGGTATTGTGTGTGGATTGGTGGCAAAATGTTTTATTTAATCCATTTTCTTTTGTTGTTGTCTACACATCGCTGCATATAGGGCTTTTCTGATTCAGGTAAACATGTCAAGAAAGTATTCATAATTGTTCATTACAGTGCCTCCCACAATGAAGGTGGTTGGTGTTTTTTGTAGCCTGCAAGAAGTGCTGCGGGCGCCACTGTGCCCTCATCTTGCTACTAAATCAGACAGATTTTATCCCCATCATGCAACAGGTATTGAAAGGCGCTGATCGGCGCAGGTCGGTAACTGCTCAAAATGTGTTTGATCCTCTCAAACATGGTCATTAACTTTGAATGGGTAAGGTTGGGGTAAGTTGTCAGGGGGAGGCATTAGCAAACATTAGCATTAGCAACAATAATTAGCAAATATTGTTGTCCATAGTGCTATTTGAACAAGCGATCTGCGGGTTGCAAGACAAGTTGTTACAATTAGGCAGTATTAGTATCTGATTAATATTGTGGCAAAATATGGTGGCTATGCAACACTTCAATGTTCATTTTGATGGTTCATTTTCATGAATTTCAAACCAGTAGCATTGATTATTCAAATATATTCATGGAATTATGGCAAATAGTACATTTGTTGAAAAATAATGAGCATTACAATAAGACAGATATTGAGCACTTCTCGCCAGCCGTTACTTCCTTTCCAAGGCTGTGTTACTCCCGCCCCGCTGGCAAAAGTAACGTTGTGGTGGTTTTGTTCTTGGCCTATTTAATTTCACTCACTTAACCTAGGAACGAAATGGCAGTTGATAATAGTAGAGGACATATATAAGTTGTTTGTCATAAAATATGGTGGCGCTAGCTCTATCGATCTTTGATTAATTAGGGGGGGGAAAAAACTAAAATACTTACTTTCGTTACTTTCACTCTAGCCATTCTGTTCAAGATATTACAAACTACAATAATACTGTATCTTAATGGAGAAAATAGGGAAAAAACTAAAGACACTGGTGAGCAAAGTATTTGGAAATATATAAAGGGCTTACTTGGAAATTGGAGCACAAGAAGCGATTTAGATTAAAAAGCCTTTATTTTGTAAAAAAAAAAAATTATACAAGGAGGCAATGTCTTGACCAAGGTCTCATAGTGCCAAACCAATGTGAAATGACAACACCTGTCAACTAATATCCCATCATTTAATCCAAAATATAGGCTATGATACATAGCAGATGGCTTCCATAGGGCTATCACAATAAACAGCTATGCATTTTAGGCCACAGCCAATCTCACAACCTCAGCAAAAAGTACACTCATCCCTGCTAAGCAGTGCATGAGCCTACAGCAACTTACAGCGGGAACATAATGCACAACTCTATTGTTTACTACAGTGGTGTTGACAACCCAACACCTGTGGAAGGCATAAGCCAATGTTTTCATTCAAGTGGAGTTGGTTGATATGTAGCTGATATCTCTAGCATTTGGAGGTAAACTGGGCTTCATTGAAAACT
This sequence comes from Argentina silus, assembly GCF_951799395.1. Lineage (NCBI taxonomy): Eukaryota > Metazoa > Chordata > Actinopteri > Argentiniformes > Argentinidae > Argentina > Argentina silus. The sequence goes on along the minus strand of NC_139657.1, from coordinate 15,769,114 downwards.
CTTGGCAAATTCAACACTATAATACTCTTAGAATATGAACTTTGAACTATGAGTAACACATATTAGATCTCCTTCCCAACGTAAGGTAACAGCAGCCTACAACAATGATTGAATTGCAGTGAAAGGAAACTCGCCAGATTATATTTCACATGTATTACTGAATGCTGTTGTTACAAGTAAATGTGTAGGTTGCATTATTCAAACAATCAAGCCTGTGTGCATGTTGCCTTTTCAAATCAGTTCAAATCCTGACCTGACTGTGTAATGGACAACATACTCTGCTGGCCAGGCTGATATTAGTGTAAATTGAGGCACAGTTCCTTCCATGCCCCTCCACTGGGCCTCAGCTGCTATGGCGTGGCAGGGCAGGGGGGACAGATTGACTTGTCAACGCTGTCCTGTCAACAACCCCCGGTCATAATAGTCCAGGAAAGGCGACCAATTCTCTCTCTGCTACACTTCTAATTTCACTCCAGCCTACCATACTTTGTCAGACTGTCTGCCAAACTACTTTCCACGAAATACACAGACACAATGTGGGACTGCAATGTGGGACACATACATACATACATACATACATACATACATACACACACACACACACACACACACACACACGAGAGAGAGAGAGAGAGAGAGAGAGAGAGAAAAAGAGAAAAGAACGGGAACTTATGAAAAGCCTGCCAATTATTGCAAAAAGCAAAACAACGGCACGTATTGTAGCTAAAAATCGAGGTCGCATTTCCCCCAACTCGCGAATGACGTAAACGGTGGTTACATTTTGCGACAATAACAGTATCATTGATACAAAAGTAGCGAACACATTGGAACATTTGTTTTGGAAGCACGCTCGCTCTTTTTTTTTCTTCCAGAGTAGCGACGCTGCGGTACCGTTTGAAGCACCGCACATAAGAACATCATTTTCGTTGACGTAGCTTTAGAACTTACCAACCGAGCTTGAGCCCGACCCCGAACCAAGCAAGAGGTACCAGATCCACATCATACAGTCTTTTTTCGGCCTGCCCCTTAATCCGCCCCGCCGCGGGCCAACAATCGGGGCAATATAAAACTTCTTCGGTTTGCTCCTATCCCCACTTTTCACGTTGTTTTCTATATGTTTTTTCCTCCGGGCAAAGTTAGGAAGTCACTTAGCGTGAAGAGGTGGATTCTCGTTGGGACAGCGGTCCGGAATCAGGTCTGGGGAGGGGGAGGAGGAGGCTGGCGATGGTAGGGGCTTGAGGGGTGGTGGCAGGGGAGTTGGAGTAGGGATCGGGTTAGCGCTGTGAGAGGCGGAGACTGCTCTTGCTGACTAGAGGTCGGCTAAGAGTACCATAGACAACCACATAAGCTCTCTTATCACATAATTGGTGATGTAGCAATGTCTATGCAACCTGAAAGATTGAAAATGATGACACATCATATTTTGTTGAACTTTGAAAAGTTGTTACAGTGTAATATCAACCTAACTTTTTGAGAAGAGTTGGCCTACCCTGTAATATTTCTGCCAAGGAATCTAATAAATAGTGTCACTTAAAGTCAGGACATTTTAACTAAAGTATCAATGCAGTATAAGCAGCATCTCTCTCTCTCTCTCTCTCTCTCTCTCTCTCTCTCTCTTTCACACACGCACACGCACACACACTGCAAGCATGTTCATATGTGTCAGCTCAAAGAGACATTCACACATATTGACAGCACAGCTATCAGCCTGGCTGTCACAGTGTCAGCATTATGATTTGTGAGAGTAAACACTGAGAAGGGAGCACCAGACAGAATAGAATGCTTCTTTCACCTGATCAGAACTTTCCTCTTTATCGCAAAACGCAGCTGTGTGCAGTCAGACAGCTGCAGTTCAAACAAAAGCATCCTTTTGATAACACCCTAACCTGCAGGCATATGATCTGGACGAGCCCCACTATCGAACCTTTCCAGCTCTAAGACAAATTCATCAGCATGGCTTATCAAACCAAGGCCTGATGCAGGCTGTACTGCTGGGCTAGGCCCTAACATGTCAGTGGGATCTATTTCTATGAGAACATTGTCATAAATCTCTTTTGGATAAACCATTGCATTCAAACTCTCTGAAGCAAAAGAAAAAGTATAAACATTTTACTGTATATTGGGTTATTTTGGAACCAGTAAAGTCGTACTTAAATATGTTAAGGTAGTGTCTAAGTGCTATTTAAAGAGTAATACAATAGTATATTTAAAGGAACATTTCACAGATGGTCATCATGACTCAACGGCAACAAGACAACAAGTTTTACGTGGTCTTTGTTGTCTGAATAGTGAGGAATATAAAAAAATGTGTGCAAATAAGCTAGAAAATATCATTTTATCGGACCAGGAATATGTTCTAATGATAAAATCCTACAACTACCATAGTGCTTTGTAGCTCCCAGCCAGCCATGGTGGCGCGTCTAAGCGATGCCAGTAGTAAACACAAGTGATAGATGGATGCGCTAGCACGGTGCTTATGGATGTAAACAAACCAGGCAGTAACTAATAAACTCACTCCTCCCTAAAGGTCCTTATAGTTTTCAAAACCCTGTGATTACCCTCAAATACGTCACTCAGGGTAAAGTCCTCAAACAAGCGATAGCTAGCTTTTGATCTACAGAATGCATTTAGAAGCCATTTTCACATGCCCACATGTTCGTAAGGTGATCTGGTCAACGATTTTGAGGTGAAGAGTGTTCAAATTACCCAATTTATTTCATAATACATTATTTGAGATGTACTTTCAACACACTTGAACTAGTATTAAGTATAATAGAATTGGCATATGTTATGAATACTAAAAGTACACTTAAATTAGATTAGAAATGTTTGGGTAGTTCTTTATGCTTTTTAAAATATTCAATATTCAACCTTTATTTGTCCATGTAGTCCCATTGAGGTTGAGGGGGACATGGTATGTTGCCATGCAACTCAGTCAGTAACCCTTCCAGCAGGTCAACCACCAACTTGAGCTTCAGATTTTTACATGGGACTGAATGGTATACATTATTTGAAGTTATGATAAGCAACTTTTTGTAAGTATATTGAAATAAATATTTAATGACATGACAATAATGTATACTTTTTGTAAGTCTACTAAAGTACAATTTATAGTACATTCAATTCTAGTATACTTTTTGTAAGTATATTAAAGCACAAATTTAAAGGCATGGAATTAAAGTGTACTTCTGAGTAAGTACACAGAAATACAAAGTCAGAACAACTTTAGTGTACTTGAAGTAAGCATAGAAAAACATGAATATATAACATTCTATTTTTTTTAAATTCTATTTTCCTTTTTTTTCCATATGGGCTGTTATAGTTGATTTATTGAGTTTATTTGACAATTTGACAAAGCATAGTACAACTACTGCAGCAGTATTGGATAAACCATTGCATTCAAACTCTCCTAAGCGAAAAAAGTATGCTTAGTATACTCATTTGTTGTATTTTAAATACACTTCATTATACATGTATTCTATGAGTACTTAAGCGTGTACAACCACTACAGTTGTACTTAAACATATTAAAGTATATGCATACTTCATGATTGGTAATAAGTAATAAAACATGTGTCACAGAGAACCATTCACATCATGGAAACCTGCTGTTACTGTGCATTTCAGAAGCAGAGGGGTAGCATAATGCACATATCTCATTCAGTCAATATTATATGGATTCATAAGCAGCAGCCCTTGAGTTGTAGATAATCATTTTACAAAAAACAAACAAAGAAAAAAGAGCTAGATAATGCGAGAACAAAGTGTAAACAGTTTTGTGGCTGGTCTGGTCCCACCACAATGAACAGTGGGAGACGAAATGGGCCCAGCACCATTGATTGACACACAGCTTTAGTAATGCCCATCAATTAGTTTAGACTATCTATAAACAGCAGGCCTGTAGGACCTAATTAGCCTTTTTGTGACTGACAAATGCCTTGAATGTAACCGCCGGCCAACAAATGGCCTCATTAGGGAACATTAAACTCTAATATGAAGGTTGTTATTGACTTAATCGGCAAAAAAACCCAATTAGAGGCCAAGACCATCTGATGAAGGGAGGGTGCAGAGCAACCTGGGAAGGCTTTGCCTGCGGGCCTGAGGTGGTGTTGATAGAGAGAGGGAAGGAGAGACACTGGGTAGAGGGGTAAATTGAAATAGGGTGGGTAGAGGGAGAGAGCAAGAGAGGCACAGCCGCAGGGGGGGATGAGTGAGAGTGTGTTAGAGAGAGAAAGAGAGATAGAGGAAGAGTGAGGAAAATAATGGTGTGAAAAAGAGGGAGAGAGTGTAGTAGAGAAAAAGCGGGGAGAGAGGAGAGAGAATAGCAACAGCGAGGGCCATAAGGGATTCTTTGATGTTGATACTGTATAACCTTGCCAGTAGCCCTCTGCTGCGCCGTGAGGGCATCCCTAATGCATGACTTTATATCCATCATGTAATGTATGTCTATATCTGAGAAAGATACATAATAAAAGTAATATAGGGCCATCAGGGTGACATGTCCTTGTCATATTGGACTGCTGTCACAGTGACTGTGAAATGCCAAGGTCCCTGAAGGACTGGCTGAGATGGATTCTCTCTGATGGGCGTCCCTCAGCACTCGTCTCACACTTAATAAGCACTGTACTGTATGTCAGGAGTCCTCTTGATATGAAGGACATTGCTGTTTTGTTGTGTGTGTCTGTGTGTGTGTGTGTGTGTGTGTGTGTGTGTGTCTGTGTGTGTGGTGCCGTGTGTGTGTGTGTGTGTGTGGTGTGCCATTTGTGTGTGTGTGTGTGTGTGTGTGTGCGTGTGCGTGTGCGTGTGCGTGTGTGTGTGTGACAGAGCAGAGGACAACTCAGCGGACAATCCCCTGATGATTTCAGCAAGAATGCAGCTGCTCACCCATTAGCAGATCGACTCTGGTGGCAAATGTCCAGCATGATGGACCACACACTCACCCAGCACAAACACATACATACACAGAGACACATACAGTCCTGTATACACACATTAACACCCACATGCATGTACACACCCACTCACACACATTACATACTGTATGTGTGTGATGTACATGTGTGCACTCAAAGACTTAAACACACCGCACATGCTTGCACACTCACACACTCTCCCACCAACTCTCCACCAAGTGTCCTTCATGCTCCTTCGAATGCATTAATTTCATAATCAATCAATTAACCGATCACTCTATTCCCCTCTCTCCTTTGACATTGATTAAGTATGGTTGCTGACTTGCAAGCTGGCGATGCAAAGACACATAGCATCCACAATTACATAAATGAGGAGGAGAGGGTAAGTGAGTGTGTGTGTGTGTGTGTGTGTGTGTATGATAGTGTGTGTGTGTGTGTGTGTGTGTCATCCTTCAAAGCACTGATTCCCGTTCCCCTTGAAGCAGCCAGTGACCACCAACAAAAAAACACACACAACTGGACACACTTGTCCTTGACACATCCTTCATTTAGTCATTTAATTTCCTATCTGTGTGGTGCTGTCTCCAGCCTTCACTTCCCTCCCTCTCCACTCTCTCCCTCCATTCCATTTCCTCCCTCCATCCCTCTGTCCCCTCCACCGACAGCCACCTTCCAGGAAATGTACTGGCATCACCACTCATCAA
>NC_139657.1:15673498-15760998 GCF_951799395.1 Argentina silus | reverse complement strand
GAGACATATGAGTGTGTTAGCATGCGTGTCCCTGCCATCTGTTTGCCTGCTACCAGCCACCCAGGACCCTGTTTAGGGAGAGAGTGCTGAGACTTGGGCTGATTAGATACATTGTAAAAGACTGGCCTTTGCAAAAGGTGCCTGATGTTGGAAGCTCTTTTGGGATGTGTGTGTAGTGTGTGTGTGCGTTCATACGTGTGGGGTTGTTCATGCGTGTGTGTGTGTGTGTCATCATGTGTGCTTTTCTGTGGGGAGAGTGTGTGTTTATATTTTGAGTGAGTGTGTGTGCATGTATGTGTGTGTGTGTGTGTGTGTTCCAACCACAGACTGTATCTGGGAGCCTAAGGGGGAATGGAGGGGTTAAAATTGCCCTGGGACACACTTACTCACTCAAACTCATCTCTCACCAGCTCTACCCACATCCCTCCAGCATCCTCAGAGGGGAGGCTCAAAACAGAAACCGATTCATCTCATTTCCCCTTGATGGAAACACTCAAGGGGCCCCTGGATTTTGGCGCGGAGACATTTCAAAAAGAAAACTGAGAGAAAATCGGATTTGGGGATTCTGTGGTATATCAGGCAATGTTAAAGAGTAGAAACACATTTGCCCCCTGTATGCATTATCTAAATATTAGGTATTGTGCTTATTCCAGCAAGAGTTTGGCCTTGAAAACAATCTCTGGCTTCATTTTCCCAACCGACGTCTTTACTCATATTGCCACGCATCTTGTACTTTCCTGACATGTTTACCTAAGTTTAGTTTTAGCTTCTTTTCTTCTTTCCTCCATTTCCACCCCTCCTTTCTCTCTCCCCATCACCAAATAATGAGTCATAGCCCCTCCAGACTGTCTCTATTCTGCAGCTCTTCACGCCCTGCACACTGTCTCCCCCATCACATTTGTTCATACCCTTTCGCCTCTCTCTATGTCACGCCTTCCTTCTTTCTTTATGAGCAGAAGACCTCAGGTCTCTACTCCTCCCTTTCCTCCCCTTGTGAACTGTGCTCTGGAGGAACAGATAGGATAGCATGGCCATTGTTACCATGAGCAACAGCTACCATCCCCAGTGAGAGGATGTTGCTGCTGCTGCATGCTGCTAGGGAGTCTGCTGTTCTGTCTCCCCAGGCTGATGAGAGGTTATTAGCACATCCTCCATCGTCACAGGTGGCCGGGGGCTGCTGTCATAGCACAGCACTGGGGGGGATGGGGGGGGTGGAGGCGTAAACTCTCATCTGCATTGTTTGATTGGAGGTGGAGGAAGGGACCAGCAGTGGATTGAGAGAACCCCCGGAGGGAAGTGTGAGAGTGTGAGAGGACAGTTAGCAGATAGCTCATCCACACTCATCCCTCCTCTCAACTCCTTCCCCACATGGCTACTGGTATATTAAAGGACCGGAGAGATTTAAAACTAACCTCCCACTATCCTCCCATTCCCCTTCAAGATGTCAACCAGGAAGGGAAAGAGACACACTTTACTGTACAGTTGAAAGATAATGAGACAAAGAAAGGTAGCCATCCAAGACTATTGGGACAGCATCCAGCTGTCTCCTTTATCGAGAAGGGTTGAGATCAGCCAGCGTATATCCAGATGGGCCCTGGAAAAGCTGATGAAAAATGCTCTTCCTCTCATTTTGTTAATTACACACTGCTCCTCTTGCCCAAGAGCATACCAGGCATTACCGAATTATGGGAGATAGAGAGGAGAGAGGGGAGGATATACGGCCACACTATATATGTATATTTCATGCATCCAGCTGTTTTTTAGGAGGCTGGATGGATTCATTTACCCAGATGCATATTGCTCAGTGAGCGAATGCTAATCCATCAGTGGTGTGTTTACCCAGAAACTCTCCATCACCTATGCCGCTTTAAAAAAAAAAAAAAACTGCTGAGAATCAGCAAAGATTATCAAAAGGACATCGGCAGTACATGTAAATGTCTTATCTTCGCGAAATTCAATTAGGATCCGATTTTTAATCCGCCTGTCATCTTGATTAACTGGTTGCCATGGGGAGAGTGTGAGACTGCTAGGGAGATGTTTGAGTGGGTGGGAAGCACAAGGACAGACTACAATACTATTTGACAGATAAGAATGACAGAGACAAAATCACCCCAATGATGAAACAAGGGTGAGACAACGCTGACTCATATAATTGCATCGCTTAGCATTCAGTTCACTGACTTTGTTTGCTCCCTTCACTTCAAATTTAAAGCCATTTGGAGTCATAGTTTAAAAAAGAAAGGAATATCATCATTTTGACAGACAGTTTAGATTAGATTAGATTAGATTAGGTTCAATTTATTGTCATTGCACATATGTACGAGTATGAGTACAGAGTAAGTACTGAGACAACCAAATGTAGTTTGGCATCTAACCATGCAAATAGTGGCATAGTGCAAAATACATGATATTGTAGACAGTGCATGGTATTACAGTATAAGGTATTATAGTGAGTATAAATAAATGAATACAATAAGTGAATATACATGAGATGAATATCAATATGATATATACAGTTGAACAAGGGTAATAGGTCTTGAGGTATGTTACATATACACTCATTGAACACTTTATTAGGAACATCTTGAATGCCACAGCCGATTTGAGTATTGTTGCTGACCATGTTCATCCCTTCATGGCCACAATTTACCCATCTTCTAATGGCTACTTCCAGCATGATAATGCACCATGTCACAAAGCAAAAGTCATCTCAAATTGGTTTCATGAACATGACAATGAGTTCAGTGTTCTTCAGTGGCCTTCCCAGTCACCGGATCTGAATCCAATCCACACCTTTGGGATGTAGTAGAACAGGAGATTCACAGCTTGAAAGCGCACCTGAAAAATCTGCAGGAACCAGAATCTCAAAGGAATGTTTCCAACATCTTGTGGAATCAATGCTATGAAGAGTTGAGGCTGTTTTGAGAGCAAAGGGAGGCCCTACCCAGTATTAGTATAGTGTTCCTAATAAAGTGTTCATTGAGTGTATGGAAAATGTATAATTAGAGACTAATATAATAAATATGGTATGTGCAAACAAACAGTAGTGCAAAGCTAAAGTGACTCGTCGTTGCTACTGATCAGGCCTACCACCGCGGTGTCATCTGCAAACTTGATGATGATGTTAGAGCCATGCACAGGCACGCAGTCGTGGGTGAAGAGGGAGTAGAGGAGAGGGCTCAGCACACAGCCCTGTGGGACACCGGTGTTCAGGGTCAAGGTGGAGGAGGTGTGGTTGTCTAACCTAACAAACTGGGATCTGTTGGTCAGGAAGTCCAGGGTCCGGTTGCAGAGGGAGGTGCTGATGCCAAGGACTTTGGTGACCAGCTTGGAGGGGATGATGGTGTTGAATGCTGAGCTGAAGTCAATGAACAGCATCCTTGCATAGGTGTTGTTATTATCCAAGTGGGTCAGGGCGGAGTGTAGTGCCATGGAGATGGCATCCTCCATTGACCTGTTCGGGTGGTAGGCAAACTGATGGGGATCCGGTGTGGGGGGTAGGTGGTCTTGAAGATGAGCCAGGACCAACCTCTCAAAGCATTTCATGATGATGGGGGTGAGTGCAACAGGGCGGAAGTCCTTCAGGCCCGCTGCAGCAGACTGCTTCGGTACCGGCACGATGGTTGCTGACTTGAGGCACATGGGGACAACTGCCTAGGCCAATGACAGGTTAAAAATGTCAGTGAAGACCTCGGCCAGCTGCCCAGCGCACGCCCTGAGCACACAGCCAGGGATGGCGTCAGGGCATTGCATGCATTCAGCACACCTCAGTGATGGAGAGTGTGAGGGGCTGGTCGTCTGGGGGGGGCTCAGCTTTGATGGCTGGTTCCTTATTGTCCCGGTCGAAGCGAGCGTAGAAGTGATTGAGCTCGTCGGGGAGAGAGGCAGTGCTGGTTGGGGAGGCTGTGTTTTTGGGTTTGTAGTCTGTGATGGCCTGGATGCCCTGCCACATGCGTCGGGGATTTCGGGGAGTTGTTCTGAAAGTGCTCCTCAATCTGTTGTTTGTGGTTGTGTTTGGCCTTCCTGATGCCCCTCTTCAGGTTAGCCCTGGATGAGCTGTAGCCCTCTGCATCGCCAGATCTAAAAGCGGTGTTGCATGCCTTCAGCAGTAAGCGAACCTCACTGCTCATCTGAGGCTTCTGGTTGGGGAAAGTTCTTATCTGTTTGTGGGTGGTGACACTGTTGACCCATGTATTGATGTAATTCAGAATGGAATAAGCATATGAATCAATGTCCTGAGTGGCGAACATACTCCAGTCAGTGTGTTGAAACTGGTGCTGGACTGTAGAGTCTGCTCCCTCTGGCCAGACTTTGGCTGTCCTCACTGTTGGTTTCACACGTTTGATGAGTGGTGTGTACTTGGGGAGTAGGAACAATGACAGATGTGTTACAAGGGTCATTATAACGTATCAACTTACTTATCAATTTACTTTTAGAATTACTTATTTAGCCATTTCTCTTTAGTCTGGGATCCTTTTCATCCTGAATCTCAAGTAAAAAATGGGTTGTCTGACAGTAATACGTTATAAGCTAAGTTAAGCAAAACCAGCATTACCTGAATTTGGAGAAAAGACTGGAAAGGTGTGACTATGACTGTAAAACACCAACCCTCCATCTCATCAAACAGGGACGCAACTACCTGATCTACTAACAGCAGAGGGCAAGGCCTTGAGGGCAGAACAGAGGCCATACGGCCTCACCCCACCATTCTCTAGTCCTGGCCAGAGCAATTAGGACTCCTTCCTCACACACAGACCTGTGTCGCCACAGCAATTAACAAGCACGGGAGGAGCCTGGACAAGCAGAGAGGGACAGACTGCACACACAGCGTGAGTGATGAGAAGAATGAGGGAGGAGGGAGAGTGGAGGGAAAAACGGGCGCAGGAGACTGGCGGGTTGCCAGGTTGTAGTGAACAGCTGGTGTAGACGGGTGGCAAAATCATGTCCTTGTTCTGAATGAAAAAGAGAAGGATTCCTGAAATCGGAATGCATTTCATTTCTTCCTTGACACAAGCATTATGAAATTATTAAGGCAAGTATTTTTATTGTGCAATCCAGAGTTCTATTTTGAGGCATACCTGTACTGTACCTGTGGGAAGAAAAGAGAGTTTGGAGAAAACACCTGAAAATGTTTTCTTTTGCTGTCACACCCAGAGTTGTGAACATGATTCATCCTCGGTATGTTGATGACACACTGCTGCAGCTTGGACGGGTAGAGGGAGAGACAGAGAGAGAGACAAAGAGAGAGGGAGAGAGAGATAGAGAGAGAGAGATAGAGAGAGAGAGAAAGAGAGAGAGAGAGAGAGTTATACAGCTCCCAGATGGAGGATGATGGCTGTCTGCCTCAGGCGCTCATTTTATTCCGAGACACGTTTCGTTGTCACAAAGAGGGAACCAACCATCCCTATCCCCATGCCTTCCCTATTCCTGTCCCCGTTTTACAGCCCCAGTCCTTGTCCCAGTCCCATTTCTGTCCCCATTTCCCAGCCTCATCTCCATCCATCCTCATCCCCACACTACACACCTACACAGATAACATTTAACATTTAAGTCAAGTGCCATCGGAGGTCACAATGCTAGAGGAGGAAGAAAACAAATTAGGTTTTATTTTTTATTTTTTTCTTCAAAAGTAGTCTCCACTGGAAAATGTTGTGGGGGATTATTTCTGCAGACCAAAGAATACGTTCTGTGTGCATGTATTATCTGGCTATACCAGCGTTGACCACCTGTGGTACTGTAAGATATGTCAAAACTAAAGATACATTGTGTGAGTTACATGAATTGCAAGATATGTTACTGAGTTACGTGAATTAGGACTTACGTGGCAGTTAGGCAGTATTAGGCATCAACTTCGGGTGGTTAAGGGTTAGGGTTAGGGTTCAGGTTGCAAGTCAGGCAGTTATGCCTCCACCACCCCACCAACCTCCTTATGCAGTATTCTGCCTTTCAACGGTGAAAAAGAACATATTCTTTGGTCTGCAGAAACAATCCTATGAATTTGCTAGTGACTCCGTCATACTGTCCTGACTGGTGTAGAGACAGACAGACCCAGCTTCATCCCCATTCTCAGCCCAGACTTCCAGCCAGCCAGACAGAAGCCTGCATGGGCAGAGGGGCAGGCTGGCTGACCTGATGTGTCTGGCAGGACAGGCTGGAGTGATGGAAGCTGTCACAAGGTGAGATGGATTCCCAGGCATAGCCTCTCATTTCCACACAGTCGTTGTTCATCAGCAGGGAGTGCCAGACACCTGTCTGTACCTGTCACACCTAACAGATGCCTGTCTGTCTCTGCCAAAATGATATACAGTATGACTGTCTGTCCATCCTCCATCTATCATTCTCAGTGCAGAGCTCAGGGGCCAGTTTCACAAAAGGTTATTTGGAAGAAATGTCTTCTTGACTGCTGTTAAGGCCAATAACAGATAACCCTAACCCTAACCCTAACCCTAGTCCACTTCCACTGAGCTCAAAGAAACACCTCACTCCTCCCACTACCTATAGAAGCTGTGCTGTTAGGATTAGGGTTAGGGTTAGGGTTAGGGTCCATTTGACTCATACAGTACTAATCTTTATACTATCCATGCTTCTCAATGTTCAGCAATATGTGCTTAATATTACCTCTTTAATATTCATCCTGTCAAATGGCAGGATGACTGAATGAATGCCAATGTAGAATGCTGGGTAGGATCCTGTGGCTGATACTTATCTATTGAGAACAAGTGTGTGTGTGTGTGTGTGTGTGTGTGAGTGTGATTGAGGGGGCTTGGGAGAGATGAACAGGAAAGTGCATTTACTCTGAGACAGGCAATACATTCTCTTCACCTGTGAGGCAGAATGCAATCTGGGCAAGGGTGGGGGTGAGTCTCCTCAAATAAACAGGACTGACTTCTCCAGGTAATAACACAAGAAACATGCGCGCACACACACACACACACACACACACACACACACACACACACACACACACACACACACACACTGAAGTACAGTTATCAGTATAGTATCAGTTTCGATCCTCTTGCAGTGTGTGGTCTGATTTCAGAAAATAATGAGCAATTCTCCTGTCTACTCCAGGCTGGTGCATGCCAATAAGCAGAGTCATTAAAGCATGTCATAGAGGGAAGGTAGGCGGTTGAGCTGCTCAGTTACTCTCAAACCACAGACTACAAATGTCTTTCAGATGACGGCAGAGAGAAAAAGGGTCTATTAAACGCAGCAATCAAGCAACATTGCCACTAGCATCCCCGTCACGTAACTAATTTAATCTCACAACCCACAAAGCAATTCATTCCTGTCAATACAAACATATATTGTCTCTTATGCCCATTGGGGACAAGGGTCTAACGGCTGTGTGTGTCTGTGTGTGTGTGTGTGTGTGTGTATTTGTGCGTGTACCCGGTGAAGTGAGCCTAGCCAGGGAGAACAGGTGTAATTGGGTGTGGAAAAAAGAGAACCTTGTGGTTTCTCTTGCTAAATTAGATCAGACAATCTTCTCCTCTCCATTTCCTCCACTGACAACGGGCGCATTGTTTCTCCACCAGGTTTGTTATTCTTTCTTTGATCGCGCTGCTATCGACGATAGAGGCGCAGTCATGACAGGGTAATGATTACGTGTTGAAACGAGCTCTGTTTGATAGCATAAAAGGCCCTCGTCTTCCATGTCTTCCATGGCCAAAATCAATTTAGCCGCGGACGAAAAAAGAAAAGAAGCTTAAAAGGGTTTGAGTGCTTTGGTCCGTTGACAGTTTGCAGTGGCTTAGCGAGGGCCGGAGATCAATGCGTTCTACTGTTAGTCATTAAGCCCCATTATTTCTATAAAGGGAAACAGGTAAGAGAATTCAAAAGTGCATACCATACGCTACACCGACCATCTAGCCCTGACTACCAGGCTAAATGGGTTTTCTACCCTGTCGATATCTCAATGCAAAGCCAGCAGGAACGCTGAGACAGCAGTAGGGCCATTGATAGAGCACCTCGTCTCAGGTTGAAAGCAGGTGTGAAGCCACAAGACTGTAGCGTGGCGTGATTCCGAGTAGACTAAAGGAAAAACTGGCAGAGGGAAGAGACGATGCTTTTGGTTTGCGGCTGTGAGGTGATGAGAGTGATTCTACAGGGAAAACTCTCGCTTGCTGTTGCCAGCTCCAGTGCTAGTCATGAGATGTTGTGAAGGTGGGGAGGGAAGACTGGTGGTTGGCTGCTTTGACTAATGGCCTTCACAGTATATGCAGGTGAGCTCCACCTCCTCCTGTGCTGCTATTGGGTGGAAAAACCCCTCACAAGATGCAGCTTGTCTACTGCATTGCAGAGTCAATAGCAGGCTTCCCACAGCGGGGCTTATGCAGTGCGTGCCAAGGCCAATTGCTTTTCCACAGTCACTCCCGGGCTTCAACGGTGCTTACTCAGGACCTGTTCACTGCTTAAAACTCTTTTAGCCTCCTTGGCACACATGGCACCATTGTCGAAGAAACGGCTATTGGAAGCCATTCGCAAGCCTATTGTACCATTGCAAGAAATATGATCATGTATTCATAGATTTAATGCAGAAACATACACAAAACATGAATTAACGTTAACGCCGTTAACACGTTTATTAACACTCTTGTTTAACATTATCGCTGAATAGGACTCACTCATTGGAGATCTTTCTAGGAATCATTTCTGTTTATGCCATCGACAAAACCAACATTGACCCTTGGATCAGATTACAACTCTCAAAACAGTGCTACAGAAATACAAATCATGCTACTGTAAAACATGTCCAATCAATCATCAATAAGGTCACTTCTGAATTTAAGACAGCAAAATAGATCACATGAAAAAAAAAATACAAAAATAAAATGTGCACACGCGCACACATACTACAGTAAATGTGTATGTCAAGCTTGAAGGACATGATGGAGTGAGCAAATGTACTGCAGGCATGCATCAGGACTGTAGTGTGTAGTACACTGCAGATTGTCAAGGGGTAATGAGCCATTACATTACAGAAAATGCTGACACTGCAGGATTGCTATAATATACAGGCAAAATACAGTTCGATTTTCATCGAACATGTTCTCTGCAGCTCCCCCAAATCAATACGTGTCAACATGTCATCTGATGATGGATTTGACAAACAAAGCTAATGCAAACACACACAGAGAGAGAGGGAGAGGGAGAGGGAGAGGGAGAGGGAGAGGGAGAGAGAGAGAGAGAGAGAAAGAGAGAGAGATCTTTGAGACACCTCTGATACATTTCCATTTTCCCATATCAAACAGCAACACCATGCCCTGCACATGTTCCCACTGTTCACATTCTGTTGTCTGTCAAATTCAATGTTTTTTTTTTTTTGGTCAAGGCCACGTGTCAAAACTAAATATACAGAATAAATGAGAGTGTCACATTCAGGATTTCATGTTCCATTTCTGACATCTGTTGGGTCTAATAGCCAGCCTGCTGCCTTCCCAGTGTCTTCTCTGAACCAGACTCGCCAGCCAAGGATCTGATTGGTTGTGGAAATTGGGGCCTAATGGTAATTGATTGCACAGAGCTCAAGATGTGCTTCAATTAAAGAAAAATGAGTTAGTTTAGAAAGCAGTTTGTCACAGAAGCCTTCATCAAGGTCAGTCCAATGTCAGCAGGCATGGGGAGAAGAGGAGAGGAGAGGAGAGGAGAGGAGAGGAGAGGAGAGGAGAGGAGAGGAGATCTCCCTGGTCTTGCTGGTCTCCTGAGCTGGAGAAAGCACAAAGTTAGGAGGTAAGGCAGCAAGGTATCTGTGATTAAGCAGCTGGTGTCAGGGGGCGTGGCCCATGGATGATCCGGATCCGCCCTCTCCGTAGTCTCTGCGGTCCCGGTCTTGAGGGGCTCGTCTCGGCTCTGGAATTCTGTAGGAAAGAAAGGAGACACATGAATATCCATATCTCTCTATATCTCTCTCTCTCTCTCTCTCGCTCTCTCTCTCTCGTGCGTGCGAACACACACACACACACACACACACGTGCGTGCGCGCACACACACACACACACACACACACACACACACACACACACACACATACACATACAGACATACAGACATACAGACATACACACACAGACCATATAGTATAATGTAATTAGATAAAATATGAGTCAAAGTACCATTTAAATAGTAATCAGTTCTTCTACCGGTCTGATAAAAGTGGCTGTCGTGTGACTCAGATAAAGTGGTTATCAAATTGCAGAGGCCTGTAGCAATCAGAGCTAGTCTGATAGATTCCATTTCACTGGGGACAGTCTGCGCTAATCATATCCCCTAATTGGACAACCTTGTGAGGGTGACAGAGCACCCGTCCTACCCATAAGACAAGAGACAGAAACAGACAGCCTCCTCTAATCTTCCCCTCATCTCTCTCACCCGTCTCCCTGATTCTTCCTCCTCGCTCTCCTCTCTTCTAACACTCATTTCTCCTCTCTGCACCCCTTTGACATTCCTCGTCTCTCTCGTCTTCATGTCTCTCTCTTTCTCTCTCTCTGTTACCTCTCTCTATTCTACTCCCTCCTTCCTCTCCTCTTCTCCCTCATCATAAATCGTCTCCTCTCCTTCTGTAGTACACTTGTCTTTCTCCCTTCAGCAACATTATGTCATCCTTGAAACTTCACTCCTGCCCCTAATCCAAAGGAGGCCGGTGGAGGTAGGTACCCAGAGGCCAGGCTCATTGTAACGCATGGAATGGAAATTATCCATCAAACACACACACCATTGCTCATTTCCAATCCATGCATTACAATGAGCCCGTCCTCCGATTACTACCTCCATTAGCCTCCACTACCCTCACCCCGATCCCCACTCCTCTCTCAGACCTCCTCAAAAGGGCTACTCCTCCCCCGTCATCCCTCTTTCCTCCCTAACTTCCTCCTTCACCGCCGCCCCAGCCCGGTGTATGCTGTGTACGTCAGCAGGGCTGCACATTCATTAATCAGCAGCAGCTATCTCTGTGCTGCTCCCTGAGCCCCCTTCTCTGACACACTTCTGACTGCCGAAACAAAGAGCTACTTCCTCCCTCGCCGCACCTTCAGAAGAACACAGCACCTCAACGCACCTCGGAGCCAACAAGGGCAGCTCATCAAAGAGCTAATGCACACACACACACGCACACACACACACAGACACACACGCATACACGCCTACACACACACACACACACACACACACACACACACACACACAGTTGTATTACTTGTCAAAAATGATGATTACGCAGGAAGCACACTGGATATACATAGTGCTCTGTCAGGACAGTTTAGTTGTGTGAGAGGTTTAACTTAACTCAGCTGAACACACACTCTGTTTGAGAGGCAGGAGGTTGGGGGGTGAGAGGGTGAAACTGTGTTTGGGGAAAACGTTGGAAGTCTTATTTGTGTAAGGCAATTTCATCTTTCATCTCCAGTCAACCATTAAGTCTCCTTGCTGTGAGCAAAAAAATGTAATTACAAATATATTCATATGCCACAAAGTGACGCCTCCCCCTATGGAGGCAAAATGAACTATTTATATTCAGATGGTCCTTGCTAAGCCCTGGGACACATGGATGTAATAAGTTATTTATTCCCCCTGGAGGAAGGCCATTACTTCTGGAGAGATGGAGCAGAGGGTTTTAACATGGAGGAAAATGTCAGTAAGGGGGGGGGCATACCCTACAGCGATTGAATATGCCCTTATCTCTTTCTCCCCCCTCCCCCCGTCTCTCTCTCTCTCTCTCTCTCAAGCCCTCCATATACTCTGCCCTCAATAAGTCCAGTTGGACTGGGGGAAGTAGCATCTAACGGGGGAAGAAGAAGACTTTCCGGGTTCTAACCAGCCATGACTTATTCATGCACTTTAATGTAGTCGATGTATTATTGATCAGCACCAATCATTTCCTCCTCCCCTTGCCTGTGACCATGGCCCATGGATAGGGGACATACTGAGCTGGAAAGCCCATTGCGGAGCTCAGCGTATGGGGGGAGAGAGAGGACGTAGGACCCCTGGGTGATGGAGTGATGGTTGGGCTCTAAGTGTGTGTGTGCGCGTGTGTGTGTGTGTGTGTGTGCTCGCATGTGCGAGAGTGTGTGGAACAGAGTCCTAAACCAACTAATATCCACTCAGCAAATTGGAAATGTCTCGCCAGTAGTACCCCTAAAATCACCCCATCGCTCATTGTTGGAAAAAACCTTTGTTGGGCTGTGTGTGAAGAATCAGAGGGGAGCATCAAGCACCGTGTGGCAGACTTTTCTTTCTCCGTTCTGATCTTTTTTTTTTTAGCCTGGGCCCCATAGAGAGATTTCTGAGACAGAGAGTGTGGGAGGTGTCCATGTCCTGATTGAGTTCGAATGACCTGGCACACTGGCAGAGGAACTGCAGGGCTTCTAAGTCATCATCCAGAAACGTACCCATCCTGCTCCAGTCTCCAACCTCACAGGCTCAGTCCAGCGTTATTGCTGAGTGACTAATCAGACATCTGAGGCTGCGGTACTTTGGATGTGGCGAATGCGGGGGGGGGGGGGCACAGTAAAGGGGGTGGGGGGGGGAATGGAGGAGTTGATGGGTAGAGGAGAGTAAGGTCCTTCCTCATTAAGCAGAGAGGTTGTCTGAGAACAACTCTCTGTACAGAGCACTCATGGCAATCATCCTTGGGGTAAATAAATATCCCAATTTGCATTTCCAAACAGCAGTGATGCCGTCTGGGCGAACTCCATCACATTAGCCGGCGAGGCCCATTTTTCAGGGCCCAGGGCCCGTGAGGTTTGGCCTAATGAGAGAGGATCCTTAATGGTTATTGATAGCGCCCGGAGGACAGCCTTCTTACCCTTGCTCTCCATCCAGTGAGCGCTGTACTCTGCCGCGACTTAATGAAGTAAAACCTGTAGCATCTCCAGGATGATTTAACATTGCAAACAGCTTTGAGACATGAACTGAGAAAGAGAGAGACATGGAGGCTGAGAGAGAGAGAGAGAGAGAGAGAGAGAGAGAGAGAGAGAGAGAACAGATAGCAGTCCCTTGTGGAAAACAGAACCTAGGGTATGATGGGTAAATTGACATCTCTGAGCGAACGCTCCGCTGGGTCTAATTGGCCATTGTCCTGCAGGCTCTCCATCTTACTCTCTTTCTTTCACTCTCTCTCACTCGCTCTCTCTTGCTCTCTCCCTCACTCATTCTGTCTCTCTCTCTCTCTCTCAGCCACTCAATGCATTTTCTCTCTCTCTCTCTCTCTCTCTCTCTCTCTCTCTCTCTCTCTCTCTCTCTCTCTCTCTCTCTCTCTCTCTCTCTCTCTCTCTCTCTCTCTCTCTCTCTCTCTCTCTCTCTCTCTCTCTCTCTCTCTCTCTCTCTCTCTCTCTCTCTCTCTCTCTCTCTCTCTCTCTCTCTCTCTCTCTCTCTCTCTCTCTCTCTCTCTCTCTCTCTCTCTCTCTCTCTCTCTCTCTCTCTCTCTCTCTCTCTCTCTCTCTCTCTCTCTCTCCTCTTTTATTTCAGTAGACATGTCCTCCTCCCTTTCATGTACTAGGTTTGCTCTTGAAATATCTAATTTGGAAATGGCCTCTGCACACACCTTTCACTAGAAGACCCCCTGCAATCCCCTAACACTTTGTGCTATAATGATCCTGCCAGCTAGGGAAGGAGGGGATGGAGGGAGGGAGGGAGGAAGGAAGGGGGGGAGAAAGAGAGATGGAATGGCAGAAGGACAGAAAAAGACAGATCACTGCTTCTCGAGAAACCTGAGGTGGAAATGGATTCTCAGATGAAGGACTAATCCAGAGGAGGTGGAAGGAAGTGATACCATGTTAATTAGACCTTGTTGCTGAGCCTCCTGCAACAGAGAGGGAAGAGAGGACTTTGTAAATGTCTGATCTGACCACCGATCCTCTAGATAAGAGCAATGAATATTGTCTTTATTTATGTGCTGGATGAGAGCGTATATCCCCGAAACAACATTCCAGTAGGTCTGACGGTAAGTAAGATACAGAATCATGAACACAAGAATTAGAAAATGTAAAAATCAATGAGCTATTGCTGTAGAAATTGCAGTAATTCATTAACACAGGACAAACAGTACAGTGTTGTTTTTGTTTTGTACTGTGCTGTATAGGCAAAGTATAGTACCCTGCTGGCAACTGTGGTGCCAGTAAAGTACTGGAAAAGAGCAACGAACCGTGAGTATAAACTCAAACAGCAGTGACAACCTCGACCTGAGAGGGAACCGCTCATCCCCATGCGAATTCCCTTCTCTTCACATCGCACCAGCCCACCCACAGCACACACACACACACACACACACACACACACACACACACACACACACACACACACACAACACACACACACAAACACATAAACACTCCAAAGCAGAGACAAAGAGAGAACATGCATGTTAATATAAAACCCTAAAACAAAGCCAATGGGGGAAAAAACAACAACCGCAGGCCTAGTTTTCCATAAAAAAGGAGACATCATTGAGAGACATCCTGAGCATTGCTTGACATAATTCCCAGAGCATTCTTGTCTACAAATCCTTTGATAAAGCTACACCTGAAGACTGGATATGAAGGGCAGAGAAAACACAGTAGATTAGCTGTCTATCTATCTATCTGGTCAGTCACTTTCTAAGTCTCCTGAGACTGAGGGAGGTTATCTTGTGAGGCACACATAAACCTTTTACAACCAATATATATATATATGTCTATATATATCTATATATATATATACACACACACTAAATAATTCCTGTCATTCCTGTCATTCCTGTCATTCTCATACTGTGAATGATGACTGAAGTTTATTCACTCGGAGGGGGTAGGAGATCATCTACCCCTGTCAAATAATGCACATATGATTACTCTGACTATGATTATTCTGTGTGAAAGCTGTAATCCAGAGGCTTGTCTACTGAGAGTGAAGAGATAGTGATGTGCACGTCAGGGGACAGAAACAGACGAATGGGAGGCTACTAAGGATGACCTTTAGTTTAGATCGCATCTGATTATTGGAGCAGAAATCCCTCCACAAAAGTGTGCGCATCCATCTCATCAACTACCAGATGCACTGCCTCCAGTGGCCCTGATTCAAGTGCATGTTCATGCATGTCATTACGTAAAACATTATGAAATTCAGTGGGTAGCTAGCGACAGCTCACCAAAGAAAATCCAAGCAATTCACCCACCGTGTCTTGCGTACATTATTCTGAAAATGCCTCTGTGTGCCTGCTATGAAGAACAACTGTAATATGTACAAGGTCAGTGAAGTGGAATAGAACAAGTGTGCTGATGTTCACCCAATCTGAATAATCACGGAGCTGTCTGCTGCTGCGGCAGGTGTGAAGAGGTTGGCGAACAGCGAATACTTCCCGCTCACGTCTACAGCGTACCTGCGTTAACCGTTCACAGGACAGAACAAAGACCCGCTCAGATAAGAGCATTAAACATCGTAAAAGAATCAATCTTACACAGGCTCATTTAGTGATTTTTTTTGCCATTCACATTTAGTGAATTGCTGTTGCCACAGGGGCAATTGAAGAATTAATTTAGGGAGAGTTGTAGTTGCCACGCCGCCTGCGTAGGCTGCAGAAATAAAATAACTCATTAATTAAGAGTGTGAAATTAAAATTGGGGCTAAACATAAAGATACAAAGCGGCCCCTGTGGCTCCGTGCTTTAGGGAGGGCTGTTATGGTAACAATGGTCACGTGGGTGATAATTCCCTCTTAAAGCCATTCTTCACAGCAATGTAAACAAACGATAAACAATTATGCTGCATTCAGCACATGCTCTCCCTGGCTAAGCACTAGGCAGAGAGCTCTGTCTGTCTCCCACCTCCTCTAGAGTCGTTAAAGTACTATTAGTCAGCAATTAACCATTAATTAATGTCTTACTGTGATAAGGTTCCTATGGAAGAGAAGATAGGGAAGTGTGTGTCCTACTTCGTCCCAGGTAGAGAAAGAGAGATGAGCGGTAGAGATAGAATACAATAAACACAAGTAATGGAAGTGTGGAAAGGGCAAAAAACAATCGAGATTTTCTAACATATTTTTTTGGCCATATGGAGAAATGGAGCATATTACTGTCAGTAATGTTGCCTAATGTTGGACAATGTGCTTGGACCCTCTAAGCAAGCATCCTGTGGAAAACAACAAGCAGGAAATAGTGATGTGAAGGACATAAAAACCAAGGTGCTGTAGCCCACTCTGTTTACGGCTAACCATAAAAGCTCTCCCTCGAGTGCTGTGATGGCAGTTGGTGTTTCAATGTGACTGCATATGGGGGCAGCTCCCAAGCTCACAGAAGGCAACTTGAGTCAGGGCACAGTCGCACCCGATGTCACTGGAAATATGGCTGAGCCTCTAACCAGCTTGGACAGGCTACTCGTATGGAACTGGTGTGAGGTCATACAAAGGTCACAACTGGTCCGGAACACTGTGAAAATGATAAGGTTTAGCATGTGGTCGAATGACTAAAATGAATTTTGGAAAGAATAGGATCGGGGACCAAGGACTAGTGCTGCTGGCCATCAATAACAACTGTCCTTTATGAGAGTAATAACCATATAATTTGACATCAGCATTATTGAGATGAGTTTTAGTGGGGACCAAATCTATACTATACATTGGGGCCAGAAAAGGCTCCATGTGTTAGAGGGCTACAGTGTTCTCCTAGTCAGGAAGGAAACAAGGTGTTCATATCTTCCTGTGGTTGACTCTAACCCTCTTGGTTGACTCTAACCCTCTTGGTTGACTCTAACCCTCTTGGTTGACTCTAACCCTCTTGGTGTGGAGAGCAAAGCTTCAGAGGAACCTTCATTTCCCTCGAGTGTCTTGAAAAGAATCCAAACTGTAAAAAAATAAAAATAATTCTCTCCCTGTCCTCATCTTAAATTGCCTCTTTCTTCACCGCTGTATGCCTAAAACCAAAAGTTTAAGACTCAAGGCTAGGAGAGAGATACACTTTTTTAAGGGGTAGAGATGAACTTTGATCTATTCCTCTTTTCAACACCTTATTGTGGTGCTGAGAAAGCATATTAAATCTAACAGGTGATAAATAATAATGACAACCCAACATCCCTCTCCCTCTCCTTCTCCCCCTTTTCTCCTTCTCCCCCTTTTCTCTCTCTTCTCCTCCCCCTTTTCTCCTTCTCCCCCTTTCTCCCTCTCTTTCTCCCCCTTTTCTCCTTCTCCTCCTCCCCCTTTTCTCCCTCTCCTTCTCCCCATCCCCTCTCCTCCTCATCTCCCCATTCCACCCCTTTCCCTGCCCCTTATCTCTCCTCCCACACTCTCCCCCATTACTCCAGCTCTCCCTCCCTCCCCTACCACTCCTACTCCCCTTCCCCTCTACCCATTACTCATCCTCATCTCTCCTCCCACATTCTCCCTCATTACCCCCCCTGACCGTGCCCCTCCTCCCGATCCTCCCCTGCCCCACCAGGAGCCATCAATCCTGGCCCACTGGAGGGGACTCCTACTGGGGTGATTTGCATTGCTAGTTGTGTGATGCATGTGAGCGGTGGGCTCTGTTCCAGACTCTGCCATTATGAAGAGTGACTGGTCACAGCGCCCACACACTTGGCAGGCTGGCACATAGCTGCCCTCCCTTCCTTTCCTCCTAGCCCCCCTCGCCCTCCCTTACCCATCTCCTCTCCCACAAGGGTAGAATTGCGGCGCCACCGCCATCAGCGAATCACCCAGGTGCCAAGGCAAGCTGTCCGGGAATGCTTTTGGAATACTTTGGAATGCTGTGTGCTATGTGCTATATCTAGGAGCGATGATATGCAAATCAGTTTCTCCCTTCTCCCTCCTCCCTCTTCCTCCTCTGCCAGAGATGGAGAAATGGCAGAGGCACATATGGCAGCAGAGGAGGAGAGGAGGAGGAGAGATAGACAGAGTGAACTGGAGAACAGCCTGGCTATTAGGCAAAGCCTTCTGTCATCCCACCGCTCCCCCATCCAAGCCCTGTCATCCTAACCCCCAGTCTGAAGGACACACACAGATAGAGCCTATTGCATTTAGGCTGCAGGCTGGCTCAATTCTCAGTTCTCCTGGTAAAAGTTTCATTTCCCTCAGTACTCCCTTTCCTAAAATAGAAACAAAATAAACAGAAATGTGGAAATGTGCCTTGAAAGCTCCCCGCGAGGGATACATAACAGAAAACAGCACTGTGAGCATACAACTCATGAGCCTACCCCATAGGCACTTTAGACAGGTATAACACCTTCCTTTACAGTCCACATGCAACCTTGTCACAATGTTGTTGGATGACCGTCAAATGCAGATTTTCCAAAAACCTGTATTTACATAAATAGTCAATATTTAAACACATATTATTTTCAACTGTGAGATGGTCTGCTGCTGACCGTCAACTGCCAATGTTAAGAAAACGTTCATTTTCAATGTTTGTGCAATCATGAAGTTCACGTAAGTTCAGATGGGACACTTTAAATCGAACAGCTCAGCTGTCCATCAGGTGACTCACGCGTAAGCAAACATTATCACATGTCTCAGGAACCAGGCTTAAAGGAGCCCAGTATGCAACACTCCACCATTGTTAAACAGTGTTTTCGCCACTGGCTATGAGAGTACTTATGGGTCGTCCCACCCACCGCCCCAGCCTCCACCCGCTTGGTCTCTCTGTATTTACCTATCTACAGGGGATTTGATAGTTATGGGCACCCTGCTTAGGTTATTTTGTATTTTATGACATTTAATTTCAGGCAGGGAGCAGAGCCATTCAATAACAACAAACCTAAATGTACTACCATTTTCATTAAACATGATTAAACCGACATAAGTGTCCTGACTGAAATATAGCAATGTTAGATGATGCGTATCCAATGACAATCTTAAGTCAATGTTGAAAAATAACAATAACCACATGACAACGTCTAATAAACTGCTAATTCCAACCAAAAACCATCAAAAAACAATGTCAATCCAACATTGCAAGCTACAGAGCTCCAGTGTTTGTATTTTGACATTTAAAAACACTTTAAAATGCCTTTTGGGTATTGTCCTGCCTGCACAATAAACAAGCTCATGAGAGAACATTCTTAATTGGTGTTAGATGACTCTTCACAAAGAAACATATAGAATAGATTTTTAGTTTTTGTTAATGGAATGGAATGTAATAGAATAAAATACAATAGAATAGACTACTGTAGTATGGACGACACTAGACTACACTAGACTAGTCTAGACAATAAGAAAACAGGTGCTGCTTGCTGTGTGTTGATGCTGTGTTCCTGCAGCGACAGCAGCAGTCGTAGTAGACGCTGAGCTGAGACAGTCTGAGACAGTGTCACTAGGGCCTGACAGCTCCACGGTCCTGGCTGACTAATAAACTTTTATGTGTGCTAATGCATCTTGTAAAATGTCTGTCATAAAAGTCTGCTAACTCCTGGAGGTAATATTCCCCCATATTATATTTCAACATAGCACAAGGCAATTTCGCTGTTTTGGGCCTGTCCATCCTTGCCTGTTGGTTAAAAAAAACTCCCCTCCTTTCCATACTCCCTATCCAACACAAACTCCCTCACAGGAGGTTACACAGGGAAATAAAACCCCTAACAATGTCATCAACATCAGGACTAAGTCAACAGCAAACCGTTTAAAACATGACTGGACAAAATCAACATACAACCACCCAAATAGCCTTCCCACTAGGGCAATGTGTGAAAAAAACAACAACACATCAAACATTCAAATGACACAAAAGTCATTGAAAATCCACTCTAACACCCCCACTCCCCCTAGAGAAGAGACCAAAGAGGAAACAGGAAAGAAAAAAACTCTATAGAAGTGTGAGCGTCGATAGGACACACTGTGCATACTAACTCTCCAGTGGACTGGGGTAATTAAATAGTGCCTCCATACTGCCTCCAAATTCCACTCAAGGTTGCCTTCTCCGCCGACGAATACTGATGCTGAGGTGGGAGGCGCCCAGCACCACGGCAACACATAAATCGCCACGTTGACAGCGCCTGTCAGGAGGCTGCTGAATTAAACATAACCGTGACAACCTTCACGCTGTCCCTCTCTTCTCTCTGGAGGGATGGATGGAGGAATGGATGGATGGATGGAGGGAGAATAGGAGGGGTTGTCTCAGGCCTTCCACCCCACTGGTCCTGAGGGGGGGGCCGTCAACCAAATACTGTCGTGTCACGCCGCTTGCTGGGTCCCTGACTGTGTGTAACCGTGGTAACGGTATAGGCGCGTTGAAACAAGTGGGCGTAGTGCAGGACTGGGAGATGAGGGGTTGTGATTCGGCAGTCATGTCTCTCCTGCCGCAATGTTGACAGTTCATACCGAGGGGCAGAAGTTTGATAAGCGGCTGATTCATCACCCTTTGTTCAGCTTGCCACTATCATCCCCCAGCATCAACACTAAGCTGACACGAGACCTGTAACACAACCTCGGGCTGGAGCAGTGTGTGTGTGTGTGTGTGTGTGTGTGTGCGTGTGCGTGTGTGTGTATATGCGCGTGTGTGTGTGTGTGTGTGTATATGCGCGTGTGTGTGCGTGTGTGCGTATGCATGTGTGTGTGTGTGCGTGCGTGTGCGTGTGTGTATATGCGCGTGTGTGCGTGCGTATGCATGTGTGTGTGTGCAAGAGGGAGGGAGATACTGAGAGCATGTTCATTATGTGCCTAACAAAGTGCATATGCATCTTGTTGTGTTGTGCTTACAATATGTGAGATCTGGAATTAATAATACATGTTTAGATGTGGTGAAACAAAACAAGACATGGTTAGGTGTGTGTGTGTGTGTGTATTTGTGTTTATGTTTATATACTGTATGAGTGTGTGTGTACGTGTGTACGTGCGTGCGTGAGAGTTAGAGAGAAACACAGAGAGAGAGAGAGAGAGAGAGAGAGTTCTTTCTACAGATCCAGTATGACAGTCTGCTTAAGGGAGAGAGAGAGATGACGTGCAAGTGTTTGCTTCTATCTATGTCTCTACCTGTGCATGTACTTTAGAGACAGAAGAGGAGAGGAGGGGGCTCTATTCCCCTGTTGTGACTGTAACTGTGTCCAGTTAGCTCTGCCCAATATAACACACTGTCCCAACTGCATAGAATAAAACCACCCAGCAACAGCTATAGACTATAGACTGCCTGGGGACTGAAACTACTGACAGTCATCTGCTAGCTGCCAGGAAAGAGGAAGCTATACAGCGAGTGAACATTACAATGTTCATGCAGCCATTGTATCCCATCACTGGCATTTTAATTATGTCAGCTCGATGTGGGTGGTGTCTACTCTCAGACAGAATGCATTCCTCTTGATGTTTAATAGCATTTGATTGAGTCAGGCTACAACAGATCTATGCTCTATACACTGCTACCACTTTCTCCTGCGGTCTATATGCTCTCTTTCACTACACTCTTCATTTATTTTTTCTCGATCCACAATCCTTACTTTCCCATTACGCTCCTTCGGTATTTCTCACACTTTCACTCCCCCTATTCTCTCTCTCTCTCTCTCTCTCTCTCTCTCTCTCTCACACACACACACAACCTTTCAGGTGTCTGTTCCCTCCCTGAAAACTGCTGTAATTAACACATTTTCTACTGTTATTTATTTCTTTATTCATTGCCATTGTTTCAGTTTTCTGAAGAAAAGAACAGGATGATCGTAATAAGGATGTGAGGAGGGAAAGAACAAATAAGAAAGGATGGAAGGAGGAGTGTCAGAATCACAGTTTCAATGCGATTCAAAAGTAGCTAAATAAAAGCATTTTCAGGCATATGTAAGTATGTAAACACAATGGAGGGCAGCATCTTCTCACACAGGATGAGCTTATTAAAGGAACTAGAAAGTGTAATACTTGGTAACATATTAGAAGTCACAAGGTTATCAGCAAGGGTATCCCCTGAGGCAGATTTAACACCATGTGCAACACAGCAAAAGATAGCGAAATGTTTTCACCACGGAGCATGGTGAAGTTTGCTGTCAAAGTGTAACTTATTGTTGTTGTCCTGTGCAACGGAGCCTCGTAAAATATGATTCACCACGCGTCCTCTCATTTCTCATGCCTTTTCCTCTATATTACCGCACAAGCCTATTCCCCCCCCCCCCCCATTCCCATTTCATTTCTGAAAGTATCTGAACCCCTTGTGCAATTGTACACCATGAAGTCTTTATTTAATAATTTATTTATTTAATACATTTTTATCCACATCATTAAGGGACCATGAATTCTGAGGAATACCAGGAGATTCTTGAACAGAACGTCAAGCCATCAGTCAAGGAGCTAAAGCTGGGGTGAAAATGGTTCTTCCAACAAGACCCAAAGCATTCAAGCAAATCTACCAAAGAAAGGCTCAGGAGAAAGAAGATTTGTGTTTTGGACCAAGTCCAAGTCAAAGTTCTGACCTAAATCCAATCGAGATGCTGTGGCAGGACCTGAAGCGGGCAGTTCATGCCAGACGCCCCTCAAACCTCACTCAATTGGCTGAGTTCTGTTAGGAAGAGTGGGCAAAAATCCCTCAAAACAGATGTCAGAGACTGATTAGTGGCTGTATGAGATGTTTACTCCAAGTTATCGCTGCTAATGGAGGTGCCACAAGCTATTGACTGAAGAGGTTCACATATTTTTGCACACATGAAATCTGAGTTTTTGTTAAATAAACCACTTTTGTTAAATAAACAATTTTTTTTTCCTTTATTTGGAATGTCTATTACAAATTGGGGTTCAGATCAAGATTTTATACGTTCATTTTAAGACATGCACGGCCGCACGCACACCCGCACGCACGCACATGATAGACAATTCATCAGATTTAAGGCTGTAATCATTGACACAAACAGTAACCAGATCCTTCAACACCACAGTGTGAGATGAGCACTTTACACTCCCACTTATTCACAGCTCTATAGATGGATGGATGACACAAACCTGAAATCCTTCAACATCTACATCAACATCTAAGGTAGCCTGTAGCCTGTAGGCTTTGTTCTAGTTTTCAATCCTCGCATAAATCAAAGTTATCAGAAAGCTCCTCTCTGGCAGGATCCATTATAAAAGGAGAGATATTCTGTCATATCCCTTTTGCAAATACATTACTGTCTGGCACATTAGTTTTTTTTAAACGTTGTTTCAGATTTGGGGAAAGCCAGGGACCAGATTTTAATAATGGTCCAGATCTCTTCAGAGTGGCTGCAGAGTAAAATAGAAAAGTAAAATGTATTGGTTGCTATAGCAACCCCCAATGTAACATTGAGATGGCTATCAGAGGTTTTGTAGTGTTAAAATTACCTTTTCTGTATTCCATTGAATCACTAGGAGATAACAAACTGCCATTAGTCTTTTCAAGAGGAGCACGCAAAAGACCAGACACACACATACATACACACACACACACACACACAGCCATTAGTCTTCAGGAGGAGCACACAAAAGACCAGACACACACACACACACACACACACACACACACACACACACACACACACACACACACACACACACACACACACACACACACACACACACACACACACACACACACACACACACAGCAGGGAAGAGGGAAGAGCAGGGCTGCAGTGCCTGTTTTTCTCACTGGGGTATGTAAATATTTCATTAGAGGAAACCCAGCTCCCTACTTCCATCTCAGGGACTGGTACTATGTCCTCTACCCACTCTACTCACACACTCCCCTCCCTTTCCTCTCTTCCTCCAGCCATCTGTGTGACCCTTTGAAGGGCAAGAGGCTCAGGGAGGCAGCTTTAGTTTCACTCAGCTGAGCCAAATGGTCAAAAACACCACGCCCGTCCCTCTCCTTCTCTAAATGTAAGGTGTCGACTAACAACCACCAGGGAGGCGCCATAGTCTTCTTATCCTCCATCATACAGCAAGAGGCAAGACGATAACAGCCCCCCTCATCCATGCATGAGAAATAGAGTGTAGAGTGTGTGTGTATGTATGTATGTATGTATGTATGTATGTATGTGTGTGTGTGTGTGTGTGTGTGTGTGTGTGTGTGTGTGTGTGTGTGTGTGTGTGTGTGTGTGTGTGTGTGTGTGTGTGTGTGTGTGTGTGTGTGTGTGTGTGTGTGTGTGTGTGTGTGTGTGTGTGTGTGTGTGTGTGTGTGTGTGCGCGTGTTAGTCTGTGTGTGTGTTTGTGTGTGTGTGTGTGTGTATTGGTGTGTATGTATGTGCCTTGCTGAGAGTGCTTACTGTACCAATAGCTCTTATCACTACTCCCGTAAGTAACGCCAGTCTGCTCAGGTCCCATGCATGATGGAGCAGAGTGAGCACTAGTGTGTGTGTGTGTGTGTGTGTGTGGTGTGTGTGTGTGCTTGCTTGCATGTGTGTGTGTGTGTGTGTGTGTGTGTGTGCTTGCTTGCATGCGTGTGTGTGTAGGCTTAGGTCCCATGCATGATAAGGCAGAGTGAGCGGTAGAGTGAGTGTGTGTGTGTGCGTGTGTGTGCACGCCCTCGTTTGCATGCGTGTGTGTGTATGTGTTTAGGTCCCATGCATGATAAGGTAGAGGAAGGTAAGCAGGGGATATGGGCTAGAGAGATACTGCAGAGCGACGGGAATGATGGTGGAATACATGGCGGGACCCGGTATCATAATTAGAAGTGCCAGACTCCCTGGCGCGCGTTATCATATTAGTGTGATTACATTGCATGATTTATATGCCCAGCAAGCCTCTATTGCTAAGCAGACTTTTTCACACATCACACCACCCTAACTCTTATAGACACAGATATTTTTCTTTGCTCCAGTGCAGCAGTGATGGCCAAAGGAGGTGTGAGCCAAAACTGTGAGCCAAAGCAGTCTCACAGCTACATCAATGTCTGCCCTGTCTGCTATGGCTAGTGTATAGCATGGAGAGATGCTACCTTTCAGAGTTGTAGTCATTGACCTCAAGAATGGGGATTCAGGGAAATATAATCTCTGAAAACTAAACATACATTGTGATATACTGTTTTGCCTACGACAAGGCAAAACAGTTCACCCAACAATGCTGAACAGATACGTGTTTTCCCCAATCTCAGACCGGATAGAGCTGGCGGTATTTTCAAGCTTATCTGATTTGTTTTTGGAAAGGCTCGTCTTGAGACCCTGTCTGTTTTTCTTTGCAGTTTATCTGATGATGGCAATGATATGGAAACAAAAAACACTCAACAAAGAGAGAAGGTGGAAGGGAAGATCCCTCTTGTGAGCCAAAGAACACAGAGTGAGTGTTCTTTCCAGAGAACATCAGAATGTTCATAGAAGGGTTGAGCTTGAAAAGGCTAAGCGTTTAGAGACAGAAACACATTCACCTCGATTGGAATCTCTCTCTCTCTTTTTCTATGTCTCTGGGGTGCCTATGAGTATTTTCTTTGTGAAATAAAAGCTTTTATGCCCCTTCCCCTGTTGTCCCATGATGCTTTGAGGGGGTGTGTAGACTGTAGATGCCTCTCCCAATCGTCCATTGATCAGTGCAGCACACACACACACACACACACACACACACACACACACACACACACACACACACACACACACACACACACTTACGGCCACACCTGACCCCTGCCCGTGTATGTCTCTTGTTGTGCTGTCAAGCAGGCTGTGTGCTACAAGATTCCGAGGCTCCGCCCACTCCGTCGGTATCGCCAGCGGGGATCCAGATTGGATACGTCCCAACAAGCGCGGCTATCGGGACCCAGCGCAGGGCGTATACAAGTGGGGCCAGCTTGTCAGTCAGGGGGCTGTGTGTGTTTGAACAGTTCCCTTGCGAGACTTTGGTAGAGACTTGTGTTAGAAAGATTTCGGTTTGTTTTGTAATACTGTGCATAACGCACTCGACTATTATTTATTATTGTTACAGAAAATTGGGCCAAGATTAGTTTTGTTGTACTGATTAGCACCACTAGTAGTGGATTCTTTTGTTTAGACACTCGAGGAGTAGAGGTGGCTGTTCTTGCCTGTATTTAAGTTTTGTCCGCTGCTTTAGGCCAGTGAGGTTTTGTTTTCGCTTTGGTTTTGTTTGAATAATGAACGTTTAGGTTTTGCTCGCCTTTTATGAGCTCTATTTTGGTTATATTTGTTTGTTTGAGTTGAACAGCCCCTGCCGGCCCTTTTTCCTTTGTAGTAGCCGCCGATTCTGTGTCACCCTTGTTACCTTTATAAAACGATCTAAGTTCCTTGTTAATAAAATAACTATAATTTACCAAATCCATCTGGTTTTATGTTGCTTCCCTTTCCCCTAGCGAGCCAGGTTATAAAACACACACACACACACACACACACACACACACACACACAGGACCTGGCTATCAAAGGGGGCTCAGGGATGAAGATGGTAAACCAAATCAATGTCTCTCAATGTAGTGGCAGGGGTGATGAGAGAGAGAGAGAGCGAGAGAGAGAGAGCGAGAGAGAGAGATGAGATGTTGTCGGGGTGCGGGTCCCTGTGTGGGTTACAAATCGATTCAATAAGAGACTGAATCTCATATTACCCCATTAGCATATAGACCTCAGTCTGCTCATCTTCCCCGAAAACCCACAAACACCCACACACACATGCATGCACACACACACACACACACACACACACACACACACACACACACACACACACACACACAAACACACACAAACACACACAAACACACACAAACACACACAGCAGATGGAAGCTGGTGAGTGGGGCACCTGCTGGGAGTGTGGAGGGTTTGGGAGATACATGTAAAGGGGGGATTTGGGGAAAGCAAGGAGCATATTTGGGAGTTAAGGTGGGGTTAGGGTGGGTGGAGGATGCAGGGTACAGTATGTGGCGGTGCTCACTGTGGCAGCAATACAGAGCTCAGACAGGGAGGATTAGTATTTCTGCTCTGTAAAGACTTTCTTGCTTGGATCCCATTACACATTACCCCCAAACAACCCCCCCCCTCTCTCTCTCTGTCCATCCCCCCTTCATCCTTCTTTCTCTCTCTCCCTCTTACCCCCTCCATCATCATCACCTCTCTTTCTCTCTCTCTCTCTGTGTCCCAACCTCTTTCTTCCCACCCATTTCCCACGTGTGTAACTCCTCCCTGTCCACACAACCCATTTCCAAATTCCTTTACCTCTTCCACTCTTTACTCATTTTCTCCCACACCTCTCTCTCTCCCTCCTCCGATCTTTTTTCCCTATATATACACTCAAAAAACACTTTATTAGGAATACGATACTAATACTGGGTTGAGCCTCCCTTTGCTCTCAAAACAGCCTCAATTCTTCATGGCATTGATTCCACAAGATGTTGGAAACATTCCTTTGAGATTCTGGTCCATGATGACATGATTGCATCACGCAATTCTTGCAGATTTTTTTAGGTGCACTTTCAAGCTGTGAATCTCCCGTTCTACCACATCCCAAAGGTGTTCTATTGGATTCAGATCCGGTGACTGAGAAGGCCACTGAAGAACACTGAACTCATTGTCATGTCCATGAAACCAGTTTGAGATTACTTTTGCTTTGTGACATGGTGCGTTATCATGCTGGAAGTAGCCATTAGAAGATGGGTAAATTGTGGCCATGAAGGGATGCACATGGTCAGCAACAATACTCAAACAGGCTGTGGCATTCAAGCGATGATTGATTGGTATTAACGGGCCCAAAGTGTGCCAAGAAAACATTCCCCACACCATTACACCACCTCCACCATGAGAAGGTGTACAGGTGTTCCTAATAAAGTGTTCGGTGAGTGTATATTCCCTTCATCATTAAGACCTGAATGCTAGAACCCTCCATACAGTGATAAAAACCTAGCAACACGCCCCCTCTCTCTCTGTCACATTAACCCCCACTCATCCGTCCTCATCCATTACAACTTAATTCGTTTTTATATCTCGTTGTTATCTGATGCCTGTACCCAGGGAGGGAGCTGTAACCTGTGCTTTTTATAGGATAGGTCTGAGCGAGCTGGGATGGGGATGGGGATGAGGATGAGGTTGGATGGAGTGGGATGGGAAGGGGATGTGACGGGTTCACCTTAGCCAAGGGCGGAGCAGTAGTGGCTCTATCCTCCCCCTGGGGTCCAAACCCACAGCCATCTGGTCCAGAGTACTGGATTCCTGGATTCAGCAGTAATGTTGGCAAGGCCATTACTTACAGCCATTGTGCTGGCTTTGTGGTGTGACTGACCATGGTCATTAAAACCAAAACACTTACACATATACTGATATGAGTTCCTCTCCAAACTCCTCAACCAACACCTACAGTATGTGACAAAGCCAGGGGTCTGACATGGTATTTATCCATGCTTAGACCCCTAGTCTTGGCATACAACTGATACAACCTTCAGCAATTCTACAGAACCTTTACATCAAAGATTGTTTGTGCCTGATAGGACCTTTCTCATGTAACCTTTCTTTTCATCACAAGTCTCATTCAGATAAAGACTCTCTCTTCTTTTTCAAGTTTCAAGTTTCGTCTCATACACGAGTGCAGGGAGTAAAATTCTTGGGCTCGGTTCCTTGACAATACAGCATACAAAATACAAATAATACAAATATGCAGTAGTGCAATGAGGTAAGGACAAGACAATAAGTGACAGACAATAAGTGACATATTCATATCTAAGGTAGCAGGCTACTTTAGAAGGTAAAATAATACAAAATAACAATAAAATAAGCAAAAAGCTGCATTGTCGTTCAGGAGCCTGAAGCACGGCAGTCATACTCGGCGCCATCTTGGATGTATCTTGGAGACACTGTGGCTGACATTTGCCAAGATTTGATGGTGTGTGTGTGTAAAGGAGTGGAGGACTCTCTGAGATGAATGCCCAGAGGGAAACACCAGAAAGGCAGAACACAGCAGCAAACCACTCATCTCAAAGAGCAGAGACGGTGTCAATGTGGATCAATACATGTGTGATTACTAAAGAGTATCCATTACTCCAGACAAACAGACATGCAGACAGACAAAAAGACAGACAAACAGACAGACATGCAGACAGACAGACAGACAGACAGACAGACAGACAGACAGACAGGAAGACGGACAGACGGACAGACTCACAACACAGGCACACGCACACAACTTGCTGTAGTAAGTATAGTGCAGCACAGACTAGGTTACTTTGTCCCACCTGAGGGCTTGGGTTGACCCCTCTAATCCTACAGCAGCTTGACCACACAGACAAGTGCACAGACAGTGACTCCCCATTGTCCTTGCAGCCCAGCCCTGTGGCCACTCTCTGTGCCCCTCTGATTGGAGCAGAAAGGTTGTCACCTCACTGAGCGTCTAATTCCAACAGGCTCAGAGATGAGAGGCACTAATTGCCTGGCTGGGTGTGACACACATCGACGTGACACACATACGACAGGATGGGACCAAGGCAAAGGAGAGAGGGGGACACACTTTACAAGTTCTCTTTGTATGTATGTGTGTGTGTGTGTATGTGTGTTTGTGTGTGTATGTGTGTGTGTGTGTGTGTGTGTGTGTGTGTGTAGGTGTATGTGTGTCTGTGTGTGCGTGTGCATGTGTGTGTGTGCATGTGTGTGTGCGAGAGTGAGCGTGCCGCATACTGATCCTCTCTCCCCTGTAGCCCATCGTAAAATCACCTCACTTCGGGGGATTGTCAGGGTCTCTTTTTTCTCTGTGCTGGGCCAGCTGCTATAAAAAGGGTAGCTATGAATCACATCTAGAGTCTTACCTTGGCCTGGCCTCAATGTCGTGCTGAAAAAGACAAGAGAGAGAACCGTGTTAATAAGTGAGGGGCCTATCACACTCAGGTGCTAGAGGAGACGCTCACACAGACACACATCAACACACTCAGGAGATGCTGTACACAGTTGGCAAACCTCCACAAAGCTGACGACATCACATTTCACTGATCAAAAGAAAAGCCTCCAACGCGCCTACTCTCTACGACGAGTACTCTATACGGCAACCTCTCATTGCCCCTGTTAGACAGTAACAGTGTATCTAAGAGGGGCTCTGAGGCGGTATGCAGCACATGAGAGGAGAGTAATAAGCATGGTGCAGCAGCAACGCCGGCAGCCTTGACGGGAGACACTGCTCAAACGAGAATTAGCACCATTATCAGCCCTGTGATACAGCGAGACCAGGAGGAGGAGGAGGCTCACACTGCAGGTGCCCCTGGAGGGTCCTGCTCTCTATCCACCAGGTCAGTATGATTAGAAGGAAGACAGATAGAACAGAAAACCTTGTTCTCTCTTCTTCTTTGTTAAAAAGAAGGCAAAAAGAAGAAAGATAGATATGTGCATTTGAATGTGTGCATTTGAAAAAGGGTGCAGATATATGGTACATGCTGGGCATTAGGGATGCGAAGAATCATCTCGTCCCCTACAGGACTAATCGTGAGTTTTCTTATCGTGTACTCGCAGGGTTTTTAAAAAAGAACCAAAAAAAAAACAAGCAAGCTCGCAAAGTCAGCTAGAAATCTAGAGATTTTGTACGTAGGAGTCTGGTGCTATCTTGGCAAACAGTTCAGGCTTCAGTCACTTTCCCAACTTTATCATCCATAAAGAAATTGAAAAAACAAATAGAAAACAGAGATCTCTCCCTCTCTCCTCCAGCGCAGTGGTGTGTGTGTGTGTGTGTGTGTGTGTGTGTGTGTGTGTGTGTGTGTGTGTGTGTGTGTGTGTGTGTGTGTGTGTGTGTGTGTGTGTGTGAGTGAGTGAATGAGCACAGCAGCCCCTCCCTCTTGTGCTCTCTCACAGCTGAGGAGAAAGATTTGCATTTCAGTTCTCCCTCATCTACCAGGTCTAAGTAATGCCACACGTGGCGTAAACAAAGCCTATGAAAACGATTTTGGAGGAGGGCTTCTTCCTAATACTCATGTACATATTCACTACTACTGGGCATAAAGTCTCCAATTTTGACAATGGGATTACTAGCTTTGATTAGTGATTTGTTGACTCCAGACTAAGCCTCATGAGCCAGGAGGTATGCTGTCCCTGATCAGCCTCCTACTGTTCACTCTGACCCAGGTCAGGCCCGGGTCAAACCCAGGTCAGCACAAAGGGCAGCTAATGACTGGCTAATGAAGGACTAGACTTTGTTTTCAGGCATTGCCAGGCACCCTGGTAGCTTACACATCGATGAGCCCACCGTGTTAGACAGACACACACACACACACACACACACACACACACACACACACACACACACACGTCAATGGAATGTGTTTCTCTGTGTATTGGAGCACTGAAGCATGAGAGAGGGTCAGTGTGCATGACTGTCTGTCTATATGGGTGGATGGTATTATTGTCTGCATTATTATAAAAGTGTGGCGGTATATTCATATTGCAAGTGCACATTGCGTTTCTATGTGTACAATCTATGTGTGTTTATGTGTTTTCTTTGTGCCCATATGTATGTGCGGAAAATATTATTTGGGTGTGTACTACAGTGAGCTTTTGCTGTATCGTGAGTGCCTAACAGTGCAGAATTTTTTCATATATACAGTTTGTGTGCATGTGTGTCCGTATGTGAATGTGTTTATTATGTGTGTACTGTCTATGTGTGGTGTTTGTATGACATGTGGCAGGCTAAGAGGTTTCCATTTCCTCCTGGGTGACAGATCTGTGCTCAGTTATCACGGTCAGCAGTGGTTGGCCGACAGACGCAGCGTGCAGCTGTAGCCTTGCTTAGCTACCGGCACTCTTTATTGATTTAATGACAGATCTGTAGATTACACTGCAAAATAGGAGCCCATGAATTTCTGTAATAAATGTACACAGCAACTGCCATAACAGCTAGATCATTTTTTATCAGCCCTCCTTCCTGTTAGACGACTCCTTAGCATTCTCCATCCAACCACTGAACTTCACTCACGGCTAGTGTGTGTGTGTGTGTGTGTGTTTTAGGAGAGTATGAGGATTACGCATAAAGCTGCGGTAATTTGTTTTCATGACCTAAAGCTAGTAGATTCACCTCAATTATGTGGTGCGTTCTTTAGAGAGAGAGGTTTATGGATGGATAATGATCAGGATAAAAACATATTACATCCTAAGGTGTATTAGCATTCTCTTACTCTTGCAAGTGTGGTTTGCGGTTAGTGGACTGTTGGTATTCATACAGAGTGGATGTTGCTTTCCTCGCCTAGATCTGCAGTTTGCATCTCTTACATCTTGTAAGTAGATTAGATTGAACCACTATATCAGAGAATACAGGACGCTATAAAGGAAACTCGCTGCTGTTATTAGATTGTGCTTAAAGGGATGTCTCAGCCTATCTTAAGGGGAAATATCATCTTACCCTGAGTTGTCCTCATAGGCCAGTAGTGAAAGCTTCTCCTGTTCTCTATATTCTATAGAGGTACTTTGCTACCTCTCTCCAATAGACAGGATTCTGACGGATCCTGAGTTAGCATTTCTCAAATGACAGGCCATAAGCTAGCACTCCAGTTAAAAGGTTGAGAATCAAGAATAGAGGCCATCCTTGGTACTCCCCTGAGCTCTCTGAATTAATCAAGGAAAGAAACCTAGCTTGGGCTAAGGCTAGATCTACTGATTAAGCTACTGATTAGCTATCCTTCAGACAGCTCAGAAATAGATGTATTGCCATGATTAAGAAGGCTAAATCAAGTTACGATTTAAACACTATCGCTGATTCTAGTGGTGACCCAACTAAAGTTCGGAAAGCAGTTAAATCACTAAAATGCAATAGTTCCTGTTCCTCTTTACCTCAAAAAGTTTTATCCAATTCAAACATCATTACAGATAAAAAGTGACCAAGATTTTATCTCTGCGGCTACCTATTTGAAAGAAACAATGATTTAAATATCCCTGACAGGACTGATAACCTGGCTAGGTATGCTGTTTAAGATTGATAGCCTGATAGCTGCCAGCTCCCTATATTGTCCATCCATTGTGTTTCTACCAGTGTTGGGAAGCTACTCTGAAAATGTATTTAACTAAGTTACCAATTACTGTAGAAGGGAAGAAGTTGAACTACACTAAAGCTACCCTTGAGAGAAACATAGGTTGTCAAGCTAAAGCTACTTTGAAAAAGTAGTTCACTACATAGAAACTACTTCATCCAACACATCCCAATCAGTTACCGACAGATGACCAGCCTGTACGACATAAGGTGCACAAGTGAAAACACTCTCAGAGAGAAAAAAGTGGTGAGGTGGAGCAAAGTTGGGAGACAGGAAGCAGTGAGGGAAGAAATAGTAGGGAAATATGAAGTTCAAGGCCTGGAATTATGGTTAAATTACTTTTTTTGGGGGGGGGGGGGGGGGGGGGGGAATGTAGTGAGTTGTGATTAACTACTGAAAACATGAGATTTGAATTTAGCTTAACTACCACCAAGCTACAGCAAAATGTAATTAAACTAACAGCTGAGCTGCATGTAGTGTAACTACTTGCCAACACTGGTTTCTACCAAGGATTTTGATGAGTTGTGTAAGATTGATGTTAAAAAAGTCCACAGGGGTTGACATGTTTGATCTGTATCTCTTGCAGCTCTGACCTATTAATAGCTGAACCTCTCTCTCACATTTTTAACATGACAATTCTCGTTGGTACCATTCCCAAAGTGTGGAAGGCAGCCAATGTACTTCCCCTTCATAAGGGGAGTGATCCCAGCGCTTTAAATAATTACTGACCAATCTCCGGGCTTTCTTGTTTAGCTAAAATATCCCTTTTCAATCCTCAGATGCACTCCTAAAAATGAATTAATTGCATTTTAAATGCGCACCAGTCAGGTTTTAGGACTGGGCATAGCACCATCTCTGTTGCTTCCCTAGTTATAAATTAAATTGTGATCTCTGATTCTTTGCATAAATAATGTTGGTTTGTCCATGAACAATTGTAAATTAGATCTTTATGCTGAAGAAACTGCTGTCTACTCCTCAGCAGGCTATTCTTGGCCTTCAGCATAGTTGATTCTATTGAAAAATCACTTGTTGATCTTAAGCTGGTGCTGAATGAGGACAAAACTAAGTTCATGTTTTTCTCTACATCCTGTAATATTGATTACAGTGATCTGCATATTTGTACCCTGAAGGGAGCCCAAATTGAACAAGTCCCTCATTATCAGTACCTGGGTATCTTCATTGATGATAAACTGTCCTTTAAAACACATGTTTGGAAACTGATCGAAGAGTTAGACTGACAACGAGTTTGAGAGTTAGAGTTGTTTTTTGTATAGAAATAAGTCCTGCTTCACCTTTGAGAATAAGAGGAAGATTGTCCAGGCGAGGCTCCTCCCTGTCCTCGACTATGGTGACACAATTTACATGCATGCATCAGCCTCGGTTCTTAAACCATTAGACTTGGTTCAACACTCTGCTCTGCGGTTCATTTCTAGGGATAGTTTCCGCACCCACCATTGTCTTGTACGAGTCTGTGGGTTGGGAGTCTTTGACTTCGAGAAGGGCTTATCATTGGATTTTATTTGTATATACAGCAGTCCTTTTAACTTGACCTCACATCATTGCTCACATCATCAATCAATCAATCAATCATAGGAACATAAAAATCTGTCATGCTGTTTTGTTGATGTTGAAAACACCGCCCACGGCAAAGCACAAAGCTACCTGACTGTGAGTTTACAAAGAGGACAATTAGTTCCAGTTCTGAGCAAATCGATTTTGAGACTTGTGATTACTTTATTTTCAATCGTATGCAATGCCAATAAATCCTTTCAAGTGCAACTTGCACGCTTTGTTTGACGTTTTTCTGACGAGATGCAATTTGCAATGTATGCAATTTAAACAATGCTAACTCAGGGTCCGTCGGAATCCTGTCTATTGGAGACTAAGCTACTGCATCAGCTACTGTGCTGCGATAGCAAAGAAGAACAGGAGAAGCTTACACTACTGGCCTAAGAGGACAACTCAGGGTAAGATGATATTTCACCTAAACATGAAAATAGGCTGAACCATCCCTTTAAGTTGATGCAAGGGGCATCCATCTCTACCTCTGGCTCATATATATTTATGGACACACACACCTCTCTGACTTTTCCAACAGACACACACCCACACCCACCCATGCACACGTGCACGCACAGATGCACATGCATGCATGTCCCTCAGTGCCAGAGTAGGTGAGGCAGATACGTCTCTCTTCCTCTCCCTCTCCCCTAGATGTCTCTAAGTCACTGTGTACATTACTCACTGCTGCAGTGACTTACACGAGAGAACAAACAGGGCAACCATCGGTATTCAATTAGGGCCTTAATGAACTCGGCCCACAACGGGCCCATTTCTCACCTAGAAAAGCAATCTGCACCGCGGCTACAGCCATTACTACAGTCCCCCGTCCCCCCTGCCTGTACTGCTCCACCAGGGACAGAACACTCAGCCTGCCTGCAGCGTCTACACCACAGCAGGTGACAAATGGACCAGTGGGATCTTTTAATTTGGACCTGTAAGTAATAGGAGCCTTCTCTTAAGTGTTTGAGAGAAGTACGAGAGAGGGAATGTGTGTGTGTGTGTGTGTGTGTGTGTGTGTGTGTGTGTGTGTGTGTGTGTGTATGTGTGTGCATCCGTGCGTGTGTATGTGTGGGTGTATGCGTGTTCTGTGTATGTAATTATGTAAACATAATTCATGTGTGCCAAGAGTGAGTGATGGTATGCAAGTATGAGAACTTAACCTTGGCAGGGGCTAGTATGTAAAAGAGAAGGTACAGTTTATCTAGCTGGTGGGTGTTCATGTGAGCGTAACTGGCAAGCAGCCAAAAGACAAACATAGTCACACTTAAGCCCCCGGCCCATGAGTGCAAAACATGTTTACCGTACATCTAAAAACCTACCCCAACAAGTTACCATGGTAACTTGGTGGTGCCATAGTTTACTCAAGTTACTTCCCAACAAAAAAAGCCTGTAGTGTCGTAGCTACATTTCTCACTGAACCCCTATATAGATAGATATAGCTTGGCTTCAATCTATTTTGAGCGTGACTGTAAGGCACAGGAGGGGGCTCACCGCTGGTC
Organism: Argentina silus; assembly: GCF_951799395.1. Lineage (NCBI taxonomy): Eukaryota > Metazoa > Chordata > Actinopteri > Argentiniformes > Argentinidae > Argentina > Argentina silus. The sequence goes on along the minus strand of NC_139657.1, from coordinate 15,725,131 downwards.
TGGGGCTGAGGCCTGGGGCTCCTGCGGCGGCAGATGCTGCTTCTTCACGCTCGGCCTGGTCCAGCTGGCCCAGCTGCTCTGTGATGCAGGCCATCTCCTCCTGCAGACGCTCGGTGTGGACGGTGATCTCTGCGATCTTCTCAGCGGCGGCGGCCGTTAGGAAGGCCTCCTTCAGGTCCACCAGATGGAGGGTCCTCTTCTCCTCCAGACGCACCAGCTTGTGCAGCACATCAAACTGACTGTCTACATAAGCCTCCAACTCATCTGGGCACATCTATGGAGGGGAGAGAGAGGAGAGGGAGAAGGGAGGACAGAGGAGAAAGCAAGAGAGTGAGAGAGAGAGAGAGGGGGGGGAGAGGGAGAAGGAGAAGGGGAAGGGGTGAAAGGGGTGGGGGGATGATCGGAAGAATAAAGGAGAGATGGGGAAGGAGAAGGACTAAGTGTAAGAGTCAGTAAGTGAAGTGCACTTTACTGTCATTTAAATTGAACTTGAGTGAAACTACCTTTGTGGCATATGAATCATTGAGATACATACATAAAACCGGGAAGACAGAGACGGAGTGCATAAATGTAGAACTGAGGATGTCAGGGTAAAACAATAGAGGTCACATAGACAGAGAGAGAGAGAGTGTGTGTGTGAGAGTGTGTGAGAGAGAGAGAGACAGAGAGAAAGACAGAGAGAGAGAGAGAGAGATGAGGAGAAAGAGAGCCAGATCTCAAACTCATCTCTTTTTTTTTGGGGGGGTTTTACAGCATCTCTCTGAGTGCCATTTTAATGAGTTTCCTCCCTGCCATGTCTTAGCGGGTGTACAGTGCAGCGGCTCCTCTGAAGGCCCTCCTCCATGGCATCCAGTTCTACAGATAGAGACCTCAGAGGCGCTCTCTACCATAGCGAGCCATCTGTTTGGCTTTTCAGGCAATTGAACTGCTTACTGAGATTCTCTTTTAATCCATTTCCCCTCTACCCCGCGAGGCTCTCTTTAGCTACGACTCATTAGAATACGACACCTCGCCAAGTAGCCCCCACGCTGAGACGAACGCCGCCTCCAACGCCACCCACACCCACCCCCGCTACTACTTCTCTCCCAAAACACCCAGGACCTACCTACTAGACCCTCCCCTCCCTCAGTGCTCTAGAGGAGAAGCTGGCATTGACAGCCTGTACAGACGTTCACATAGCCGAGGCCCTTAGGGTCCAACGGGTTATCAGGTGTGTTTCCGTTTCTTGCATAGGCAATCAGAGTCTCTTAAATTACCCACTAATCCAACAGAGAGAGAGGTAACATTTTTAATTGACTTTCTTTGGATGTCAGGGGGTGGGTGGTGGGGGTGGGGACATAGTCATCACTCGTAAGCCGCTTTTCGACAGCGGAGCCAGTGCGTACCAAAGCTTACTAGTGCTCAGTGCTTCGAGCTGACTGTTTGAAATTCCACAGTTGGGCTTTCTAGTCCTGCCCTGTATGATTTACAGTTTACTTTTTACTGTTTACTTTCTGCAGTTCGTAAGGTGACGAACTATGGAGACACTAGCAACACGATTAATTATCAGATTTCCCAACAGGTTCTGGTAACTTAAGCACTTTATGACAATTGTACTTGTTGTATTAGATTTTGTAGTTACAACGAGCTAACTTGGGTTATGCTTGCCACCCACCCAAGTTTGCTAGCCAACTAAAGCACTTGGATGATGGATCTAAACCGTGCCTCTAGCTCTGTTTGGCCTCATAAGGACAAAGAGGTAGAAGAGGCTAAACAGAACTTTAAATAGGCCTGGAGTAAGCCCTGTTGAAGCCCAGGAGTGACTGTGGAAAAACAATTGGCCTTGGTACGCATTGGCACACAGGCTGTAAGCCCTGCTGTGGAAAGCCGGCTATTGAGATTCATAGCGAAACAACTCACAGCGAATTGGAAGGCACATAGTGATTTTACTTCTCTGAAGTTTTCCTTCTCAAACTGTTTCAGCCTACACAATGTCTGTGATGGAAAAAAGCACTCATGGTCTTCTCTCACTACCCCTTCCATCCTCCAGGCCCTCAATCCAGCCTGCTGTCATCTCCTGCTGCGTGCCCACGACCCCTGCAGCAGATAGGGGGCAAGCTCCCGACTCAGCCCCGCCCTGTTTGTGGAGCAGGTCCCTCTGCCCTTGGACCTCTCTCTCTCTGGGATGGGGCTCTGGTGAGTGTCTGTCCTGATAGTGAGGGGGGAGGCAGCAGCGATGTGTGCTAATCTTCATTTACAACACCGGTGCAGGATGAGGCCTCCGACTGGGGCCTCCTGAGAGTCAGCGAGGACAGGGCTCAACAAGGGCAGAGAGAGGGAGGGAGGGAGGGAGGGGACAGGGCATGCAAGAGCATGGCAATGGGCTACAGCCAGGACCTCTGCCACTGAAAGAGAGGCATTAAGGGGGGGGGGGGGGGGGGGGTGCTAAACAGAGAAAACAGAGAAGAGAATGGTCAAAGTGGAATGAGGAAAATGATCTGTGTATACTAAATATAGCTAACTTCTTTGAAATTCCGTGTGAGTGCTATGCACATGACTGCAAATGTCTAGACATTCAAATGGAATTAACGATACACAGCGGACCCCTTTGAGTTTGCCTATCTACAAGGTGGTGCTACACATTAGTATTGATAAAGAATGTGAACCCAGCGCCAGGACTCCTGGGACCCAAATAGATCAAAGCAAGAAACAACAAACCAAAAATGCCACTTTCAATCAACAGGAAATAAGGACAGTGTCAGCTGCAAAACTGCCAGTAAACAGCTTCTAAATAGTTCAAGTCCGTACACTGAACTTTCTATGCAGGTCCACTCACTCCAACTAAGGCCTGTTGCTTAGACCCAGTCACAGGCACGGTCTAATGTGTTCAAAAGGCTAAACAGCATTAATGGAACATTAGGAGCAAATGGCTTTGAACTGTCTGTCCCTCCCTCTGGCTATAATGGCCTGGTTCCAAATGAACACTTTCCTAAATAGATCCAAATCCCATTCTGTACTCTCTGTCCCTTATCGGCATTTCTGTGCCAGCAATCAGATTCTCCAAATGACACACTAACTCAACACAGTCAAAAGAGGTAACACTTTTAATTTACTTTTTTTTTTTTTTTTTTTTGCAGAAATCCAGTAATGTAAAAGGGGGAAAGCGAGGGTAAGTAAGTAAGTAAAGCGGGAGACGGTCCCCAGGCATCATAATGGCATGGGTTTCAATGCCCTGTGCCTTTCATAGACTGTGAAGGAACATCAGCTAAGTAAGCTCCTGGGTAATGATACATAAGGTAATTAAATTAAAATGCTGTGAAAGGAGAGAGCAAGGGAGAGAAGGAACGAGGGAGAGAAGGAGAAATAACCCAGCAGCTTAGTCTTTTCATGCATTTCTGCCTTTTCCTGGCCTCCCTGTGACAGCTTTAATGTGTCTACTACTCGTGTAGATTTTATGAAGCAGGGAAAATGGATAGAGCCGGATGGTGTATGTGTTTGTGTGTGTGTGTGTGTGTGTGTGTGTGTTTGTGTGTGTGTGTGTGTGTGTGTGTGGCTGTTGGTCCCTCTCTGAAGCTGCAGCCAGCAACACTGCAGGCAGTGTGCCACCGACAACATTATGCAGAAGAGAGAGAGTAAATAAAATATGAGAGAGAAGTAAATATGCTGACTACCTGCTGCCCTGGTCTGACCCCCCTGCCTCGCGCATTGTTCCTAGCTCTCTGCGTGCTCAGTGAAGGGATAGATAAATAGACAGACAGACTGACACACAAACAGCTAGACCCCCCCCCCATGTTAATAATCCTCTGTCAACCATTAATATTTATGGAGTTTCAGCATTCCTGTATTTTATGTATTATTTTCCATCCCCCATATGAGCTTAGAGATGTGAAGATTAAAATCCCCATACCTGAGGCACAGAACATAATTAAGCAGGGTAGATGTAATAAGTAAACACCAGCTAGGGGTTAAACCTTTTTATCATGTCCACACATACACATTTTCTCTCCTAAATTCCCTTAAGACTCTTCAAACTTCTCCTTCCTCGCCAGCAGCCACTGTAGCCATGGCTACAAGTTATGCATAATAAGATGTGCTAAGGTGACATTTGAGAGTGCGGAGAGGACACACTGACAAATCCCCATAGTGGTTTCTGACAACGTCCCCCCTGTGAGTGAAAAGGAAAGTGCTTTCTCCAAACACGCTACACCTCTCTAATGGGAAGACGGAGACAAAAGGTCCAGGAAGGCTTTGGGGCAGCATTGATATTTCAGTATGATAATGCACATCGTGCTGGGACAGGGTATTACCTTTCACAGGGCATTCAAATTAACCCTGTATATTATGCCGCTGTGCCGCGGGTCACATCTCCGAGGGTTCAGAGTTACGCTCCCATGTCCATGTCCTAGTCCTCTCACGGAAACACAGTTATGTAATGACAGAGCAGAACCAGAGGGGTGCAGGGGTGGCTGGAGGCCAGGTGCACTGCTGTAGATGGTAAATAAATGAGACCTGGCTACTTAGCTCTGACCCAGCTCTCAGTTCTCTGCAGCTCCAGCTCCCTGATGTCGTCTGTGGTGTACTGTAGTGTACCGTAGTGTACCGTAATGTTATTTTCAGTGGCAGTACGTGGCCAGACAAGTCCATTTGGGATGGAATTAAAGCCATCCTTTACAATGTCGACCATGGATAAAAAAATAAAAAAAACTCTACTGGATGTTGTGGTGTGTTTTAAATTGGTCTACTGGACAACTTTGATCGGGAGAACAACTAACCTACTTGCTTTTCCTATAGAAACCAACAGCCCTGGAAGGATCTATTGTATTGTATTATATTGTATCCTATTCCGTTTCCAATGAATAAAACCCCAGCCAAACAAAGAACTCAGTGTACTTTGAATGACACTGTAATTTCTGTGTAGGGCTAAACTCCAGGACTAAAATCAAGGACTGGTTCCAAACTATATTCTATTAGACCTAAATCTCAGCTAGAGTTGTGCATAAAGGGTGTGACCATTAAGCAAGTTAAAAAAGCTGAACTCCTAGGACTAACATTGGATGGTCAGTTATCATGGTCAAGTCATATTGACAAAAGTTGTTGTTGTGAAGATGGGGAGAGGTATGTCTGTTATAAGAAGATTTTCTGCATTTTTGACACAAAGCTCAACTGTACTAGTCGTTCAGGCTCTGGTCTTCTGGCCCATCTTGATTACTGTCCGGTAATATGGTCAGGTGCAGCAAAGAAAGACCTAGCAAAGCTGCAGCTGACTCAAAACAGCAGCACGCCTTGCCCTTAAGTGCACACACAGAACTAATATCAACATCAGGCATGATAGTCTTTCCTGGCTGACGGTTAAGGAGAAATTGACTACTTCTCTTCTAGTCTTTTTGAGAAACATTTGTGTGTATGGACCCCAGGAAGAGTAGTGCAACAGCTAATGGAGATTCTCATAAGCAAATGAACAAATACACCAATAAAAAGACAACAGCGCTGCTGAATCAAGCCCAGGACACCCACTGACGTCTAGAATAAGATGCAGGAGGTTTAGAAGGTGGTGGTGTCACATGTCCCAAGATTCTTACAGAATCAACGACCCTGAACTCCCAGCGACTGGAACTGAATGAACGTACAGTACTGTATGTAAGGATTGGAGTAATTGGCTCCTGTGTGTACTCTTCCTCGTTTTTTTCTTTTTTTACATAACCCTAACCCTAACCCTAATCTCACTCTAACCCCTTTTAATCTAATTCTATACAGATGTGTGTCGGTTATGGAACTCAAGGTTGTACAGCACGGAAATAACGAGAATGAATGCATTGTGTTGGAATGCTCCGGTTGTGGCTGCTCACCTCAGGGTGGGTCCACTTGGTCTTGATCTTCTCGGCCATCTGCTGTGTGCAGCCCAGCAGGTCGTATCCGTCCCTGCTCTGCAGGAGACAACAAGGAGATATCTATAATCACACAGTGGTGATGATATGATATGTCTGTTCTGTATAATATGACACTTTCTCAAATGGGCTTTTTTATGGAATGTTACACACTACACAATGTGTTTTTTCTTTTCTCACGATAATACAAGCTAGATCACATGACAAGAGTGTATTACCACGAGGGTAACTATGGCATTGTAGATGGCTATATTGCAGGTCTTACAGGGAATAATGTATACAAGCCTGCGGCTGTTTGGTGTGACTTCCTCATCTAGCCCATCCTCTCAACAGTTATGTAAGAGTGTGACTCAGTTATCTGACAATGACCTGGATAGCTATAGTGAATTATGGCTCTGTCACAACTGAACTGTGGCTACATTGTAGCCTTAACACTGATGATCACTTGGATCATTACTTCTTAGCACAGTGCATTAACATTTTATAGCTAGTGTGCCAGCCTGTCTGCCTAGGCCAACATGTATTGTGTCTTGCCCATCAAGCAAAGCATCCACCGTAGCACTGGTAAATGCAGATGCAGTAATACCCAATACAATAGTTTGAGCATTAAAAGTATTCATGTGTGGAAAATGTGTATCCTGATTACCTATGTAACTCCGAACTTATGAATTGGTGTGATTCAATGATACAATGAGATGGAATCCCTCAGCGTGCTGATTATATCTGATTCTGACAGTGATGATCATGTTTTCTGTGGTTGAAACTCTAAGTGAGGATGTGTTATTCTCTGCCTTGCACATCACCTATGCTAATTTGCTAGCCCCTCTGCCCACTGTGTGTGGTTGGTGCAGCCAGTGACTCATGAAAAGTTAAAAAAAAAAAAAGTAAAACGCCTGGAGTAAAACGCCATCTGGGAAGGGAAGCTGTATGCCTTAATTGATTTAAAGCCAAACGGACACTGGAATATGTTCATCATACTCAATGTCTAATGTTCGTGGTCTCCATACAAATGATTATTTATAGAGCTAGATAATTGTGAGCCCTTGTCATGGTGTCATTTCCGTGATCATGTGACATTGTTATTTCTAAAACATATGTTGAATCTCAAACTCTTCCAGGGCCCTGGTGAGTTGTCGTGAAGCCCGAGAGCTATTAGTGTTGAAGTGTTGAAGAGGATATACAGACAACATATAAACTACATTTTGAATTGAAATAGGACAGAAAATACAGTATACTGTATATGTTATTCTGATCATTTACAGTAGAAGGCATAGGGGAAATCACACAAAGTGTTGCCAATTTACTTTCTCCAGAAATAACATTGTGCTGCATCACAGACACCTTGCACTACAGATGGCAAGTATCTGTCTTCCTTCAGGATGAAGCACAATCTGTTGTTAAAATCTAGCACAGCTCAAGCTATTTATAAGTTGTAAACATATTGACCAATTGAAAGACGGAAAGTCTTAATGTTCATGGAGTAGTAACAACAACGCTTTATGGTGGATAACTCTTATTAGGCACTAATTTGTAGCTGTAGCTATAAGGGTTTAATAAGTTGCTAGCAATTTAGTGGTTTTGCTAGCCATTTATTAGGCCTTTATTCAGTGATTTCTTATTCTCATGTATTTACTCATGTAGTAGCTCGCCAGTTAGATATGGTTTCAGCAACCCTCCAATCACCGGCTCACATTCGGGGATTGAACCAGGACCTTGTGGTTCCTAAGTGTAATAGGAGTAAAAGCTTGTTCATTACCAGTGCAATAAAGTTGCTTAATTTGCACATGTTAAGGTAGCACTTTACATCAATGGATGACCTCCATGATTGTTCTGTTCTTTGTAATTATATATTGTATTTGTATATTGTATGTTTTTAATTGTGACTCCTGACTGCAAGCCAAGTTTCCCAACTGAGACAATAAATTAAACTGAACTGAACTTTCTAGCGTCCCTAACTTCAAGGCCAACCTTGTCCCCAATAATATTGTTGTGTGGGTATGCGTGTGTTTTGAGGGACTGGGTAGAAAGCAAACTTTTATTCGTGCCTAATGTCTGTTCACTAAAATAGAGTGTTACAGTACTATGTGATGTCATATCTGTGCGACTCACCTTCTGCCACACGTAGGCCTCGTGCAGGGTGATGATCTCATGGTCGTGGTGCTCTCCCTGCACGGCACACACCACACAGATGACCTTCTCGTCCAATTTGCAGTAGAGAGAGCCTTCCTGGCCGTGCTCCTTACAGCGCAGTCTCTCCACGGTCACTGTGTCCCTCTTTCCTGCCTCCGGAGCAGCCCTGGCCTCTTCCCCCTCCTCATCCCCCTCAACCTCAGCCCCTACAGCCTGGACTGCCTTGGCATCCCCTGCCCCCTCTTCATGTTCCATGTCCCCTCCATATGCCCCATTCTCGTCTATCCTTGCCACTCCCTGATCTGCTATCTCCAGTACCCTTGCCCCAAGGCCCTGTATTTCTGCCTCTAGAAAGGACATGTTTTCCTGTACCCTTCCTACGTTCCCCATCCTCACCCCTGCCTCTCCCTCTGTGTCTCTGTTCGTGCCCGCTCTCTGACAATGCGCCCCCTGCTGGCCGTAAGGTGTTAGCTGGTGGTGCGTGCTGCCTGTGTGTCTCTCAGCGTGGCTGGGGCAAAAGGCGAAGCTGCAGGTGTGGCACACCTGTGTAGCTGGTTGGGCCTCGTCGGGCTCACACGCATCACATGACCCATCCATCTGAGGAAGTTCCTCCTCCTCTCCCATCCTTCCTTTCCAGGGTTCCTCTTGATCAGTCATAGTCGTCAGGGGGTTAAGAAACCTTGCAACAGAGCAGTGGACAGATTAAAAATGAAAAAAAAAGTCCTGGTCATGGGTATTCAGACACAGAAAGGTTATGTAGTGAGTGTTGAAGTCAGATTCCCTGCACTAATTTCACATGTGCACAGGAGAAATGTATTGAGAAGTCCAGGACTAGTCTTAGAATTCCAAACACCACACGACACAAAAGAGCAGCATAACTTCCTTGAAATAACCCTTCCGCAGATAAGTGGACACACCCTCTTTGTTTACACACTCACGCATGCACACAACAGTGCTGAGTGTGTATCCTCAGCATGATGAAATACACACACACACACACACACTCTTTCTCTCTCGCTATGCTCCACCTGCCTCTGTCCTGCCTTGACCTATTAACGCTTCACTTGTTTTTGTCTTTCACTTCTCTCCTTCCTCCTTTTATTTCACTCTGCGGGAGTGCAGGCTAAGAATGGAGACAACCCGAGCTGCCTGCCTGACACACACAGCAGGGCCTGAGCTGCACACAAACCCTCTCTCTTCTACTCTCTCTCTTCCAAGCCCTCTGTCTTTTCTCTTCCTCTCTCTCCTTGGGGCCTACCCCTCCTGGGCTCAGCTTGTGTATTCTCTCCCCTTCCTGACAGAAACAACCACCAGAAAACAGGGCCTCAATGCACATAAAACTCCTCCTCCACCCACCTTCCCCCTCTGCTATCTCCTCTACCTCCGATTCACACACAAACACAGACACACATTCTCTCTCTCTCTCCCTCCCTGTGGGGCTTACCGTGTGAAGCTCAGCTCCAGTGTGTGCTTGATGGTCTGTATATAAGTCAGGCTCTGTTTTCGTTTTCGTTTTTCTCTTTCTTTCTTTCTTTCTTTCTTTCTTTCTCTCTCTCTGCAGGACTGGCTGTGTGAGAGTGCAGAGCCAGTGGATATGTTAGCTTGCTAGCTAGCACTTCCTTAGCACAGCTGCCCGAGATCTCTAATCCTCTGCTCTACTTTCACTTTAGCAGCTGAGCTCAAGCTCTGTTCCGGCCGCATTCACTTCCTTGTTTTAATCAGCTGCTGGCTGTGTTTTTTTCTCTACTTCCTGCTTCTCCAGTGAGAGCTGCACAGAGAGCCACACAGAGGTAGGAGAGAGAAACTGGCTTGACAACCACAACAAAGGCAGAGGGAGCAGCCCACTAGCTAACACAGACAATGCAGCAGGATTAGTAGGCTTGACAGGGAGAGGAAACAAACTCTCCCCGTGTTCTCTGTGGAGAGAGCTAAGAGGCTATTGAGCTAGGCTCCATATAAGCAGCAGTGTTTGGCAGATGAGCACTGCTTCTCTATGGCAAAATATAAATAAGTTAAACATTCTAAGCTAAAATCAACCCCAGAAGCAAGTCTCAGTTACTGAATGTGGATATGGGGCTGTTTTTGCCAATTGAGCTGTTGAAAGACCAATTGAAAATACTATAAAAATACAAACAAACACTACTCATAAAAGACCACAACCAGACGAGACATACTGCTAGAATATTAACAGCAAAGGCAAACAACAACAAGCATTTAGCGCAGAAAAACACTGCACAAAGCTTTTGGCACAGCTGGAAATCTGGAATGCTTTTGTTGCACTGGAAAATAAAGTCTGTCAGCAGAACAAAACTGCTGACTACTGACTCATTGATATGGCAAGACCACCTACTCACAAAGCCAGATGAAATTCTCACTTTTCCCCTGAAATTATTGAACCACATTCTTTAGAGTAAGATATAATCTAGGGTCAATGAAAGGTTGGGTGGTCACCTGATACTCAGGAGGGTTGGGTGTTGACTCCCTCCCCACATCCCAAGATAGCAATTAAGTTTTCATTGCTCTCAATGATGTATTCATAAATAAAGAAACCACACCCCTTAGGAATAGTAACTTCATAAAATAAAGTTGAAAGTCATACCCTTTTCTATTTGCGATGAATTGTAGAGAGAGAATGAGTGACTTTGATTGCTCTCATTATCTACTGCAAATAGTTTCAAACCAATTAGCAGGGTAATTGACTTTTTTCATGATTTTAAATATAATAATAATAATAATAATAATAATAATAATAATAATAATAATAATAATAATAATTAACACTCAATAGAGATACAATAGTCAAGATACAAAAATAAGTAATATGTTTTATATGTATGTCAAGATTGTTGTTCATCACATAATAATTGTTGGTGTTATCATTTAAATGCTAAAGTGATACAAAACGTTCAATCAGTAGCACTATATTATGCGGCAGTTTCGTGAAACAATTTCCCTATGAGAGAAACATCAAGCAAGGGTGAAGCCTTGGCTGTCAAACAGGGCAGACAGAAAACATTTGTTTAATGCCTCAGTTTTAACATTGTGGAATTGGAATGAAAGGTCAGATGTCTGTACTGGGCATAGAATACCAAACAACATTAATCTCTCAGGAGAACAACCATCTCCTCTCTCTCTTTCTCCTCTGACCAGGTCAGTTCCTTGGATGATCTAAATTGTTGCCACAGGACCATCTACAGTATGTCTCCTCCTGGGGTTTAGTAGAGGTGTGCAGAGGTGGGCTCTATGAGGAGGGTATAGTACCAAGGTCAATGTCCAGATTAGCTCTGAAAGCCTTGGATTTCACACTATAAACCATTAGGCATCTGAACAAACAGTAGAGAGATGGTTAAAGGTGGAGGGAAAGGTGGGTGCGGCAGATTCTCTCTCTCTCTCTCTCTCTCTCTCTCTCTCTCTCTCTCTCTCTCTCTCTCTCTCTCTCTCTCTCTCTCTGTCTCTGTCTCTGTCTCTCCTCTAACCAGGTCAGTTCCTGGGATGCTCTTTTCCACCATACACAGTGTCTGTCATCACACCACCGTGAATCATAGAGCAGAATCAATGTTTTGTTCTGAGTCAGTCTCTCAACTGCTGGTGCTCAGCTGGGTCTGCAAGAAGCAGTGTGGAGCAGGAGGGGAGAGAAGGACAGCTGTCAGCTCTGATCAGAGACTGTGTATGGTGTCGGATTAGTGCCAAATGTCGAGCACACACGGGCGAGATGGCACTGTCAAACTTGCTCATCGAGCGAGCATAAAATAAATTGAGTGGGCAGAGAACTAGTTGCCCATAAACTACTGTATATCGAGTTTTCTTTGATTTATTTTGTATTATTATTAACACATAACAATTGTTACAAATGTTCAGACATAACAACCTGTAGAGTCCACATGGAGCAATGTTTGTTGTAACAAACCAGTCAGTCTATGATTGGTTCAAAGAATCTGACCAATTGCATTTCAGTAGTATATTCCAGGCTCATTGGATAGATTTTGTACATTTACCTGTAAAATATTCCAGCAAAACATTCAGTCACCGAGATGGATATCCTGAGGACAATGGAAATATTTGTGTGCGCGGGCAGGGTGTATTTGTAAGAGTGGGGTAACTTCAGAGTTTTTCCATTTGATGAATACTTCTTCAGGGGGAAAAGAATCTCTACTCTTGGACTAATTTATTGCTTGAGATAATTTTAAGCTTGCTCAATGCTACACTTGCAAGCTCCCAAGTTTAATTTTCTAGCCCAACACTGCCTGTGAATGCTCAATATAGTTTATGCGCTTGAGCGACTGGTTCTCTGCTTGCTCGACTGAGTTTATGCTCACAGGTTTCTTGCTCGACAGCGCCATTTCACATGTGCTTGTCATTTGGCACTAATCTGATGCCATAGCTGTGGGGCAAGAGAGAGACAGAGAGAGAGAGAGAGAGAGAGAGAGAAGGAAAGAGAGAGGCAGACAAATGGTACAGATGGACAGACAGAGAGAGTCAGATGGACAGATAGAGAGAAAGAGAGAGACAGGCAGACAGACAGAACCAGAACTCAGAGCTTTGAGGATGCTCTGTATATTTCATATGCAATACAGTGCCCTCCATAAGTATTGGAAAGAGGAAGCATTTTGTCTTCTTTTAGATCTATACTCAAACAGTTTGGATTTGAAATCAAGCAGTTAATATGAGGTTAAAGTAGAGGTTAATTCAATGTTTTCTTTTTTCAGATTGGTTTCACCATTTAGATATCACAACCCTTTTTATAGTCCCCCTATTTCTGGGAACCAGAAGTATTGGGAAATTTGCTTGACAGATGTTTCTGGTTAGTCAGGTGTGATCACTTGTGCAGGCATAATAGAGCTGTGTCTGTTAACATGAAGACCAAAGAGTTGTCACTGCAACATAAGGAAGACAATATTGGGCTGAGGAATCAGAAATAAACCCTAGGCTTGCCAACAACAACAGTTTGGAACATCATCCAAAAGAAGAAAAATACTGGTGATCTCAGCAACCGCAAACGGCCTGGTAGGCCATGGAAGACTTCTACAGTGGATGACAGAAGAATGTTCACCATAATTAAGAAAAAACCCAAAATGTCTGTTCCACAGATCAGGAACACTCTTCAGGAGGTAGGCGTGAATGTGTCAGAGACTACCATCTGCAGAAGACTTCACCAGCAGAACTACAGAGGCTACACTGCAAGGTGTAAACCACTAGTTAGCAACAGAAACCGGAGAGCTAAAAAGTACCTAAAAGAGCCTGCAGAGTTCTGGAAAAAGTTTGTGTGGACAGATATACACAAATATGAACATGTACCAGAGTGACAGCAAGTGTAAAGTGTGGAAAACAAAAAGGAACTGTCCAAAATCCCAGGCATACTACCTCATCTATGAAATATGGTGAAGGGGGTGTTATTGCTTGGGCATGTATAGCTGCCACTAGAACTGTCTCACTTGTCTTCATTGATAATGTAACTGTTGACATCAGCAGCAGAATGAATTCTAAAGTGTACAGAAACATCTTGTTTGCTGAAATACGAGCAAATGATTCCAATCTCATTGGACAGTGCTTCATCGTATCGCAACTAGGATGTTTTTCAGGGCCAAAAAGTGGAAAGTTCTAGACTGGCCACGTCAATCTCCAGAATTAAATCCAATTGAAAATGCATTTAATTTGCTGAAGAGGAAACTTAAGGCAAAATTTACCTCAAAACAAACAACAACTGAAGATGGCTGCAGTACAGCCCTGACAGAGCATCATCAGAGAATATACTCAGTGTCTGGTGGGGTCAATGGGTCACAGACTTCAGGCAGTTATTGCATGCAAAGGATTTTTGACCAAATACTAAACATGAGTGCTTTATTTGGACTTTATATGATTCCAACACTTTTGGAGCCATGAAATAGAGTGAGTATGTTTAAAAAATGTTGTATGGTGAAACCAATCTGAAAGAAAAAACATTGAATTGAAGCTGAGAATCTCTACTTTGACCCCATAGTTTCATTTAAAATCCAAACCGTTGAAGTATAGAGCTAAAAGAAGACAAATGCTTCCTCTTCCCAATACTTTATGGAGGGCACTGTATCTGTATATCATGAATTAATCTAATGTACAGGTTTTTCTCTTTCTCTCTTTATTTCTCTTGTCTTTCCTCAGCTCCTCCACTTCCATCACTCACCCAGAGCAGGCTATAGAAACACATTAAGCCATGCTACGAGTGCTCCATTATGAAAATAAAATAGCTTCCCCTTGCCATTTATCCCACACAAAAGCGAGCCCAAGGTGGCTTTTGGGAGGTGTGTTGGGAGGGGTGGGAGGGGGGATAAAGTGTCTGCTTTAGAAAAAGATGATGGTCAGATACACAGCCTACTGTATATTTGAAGCCTGTGTGTATGTGTGTGTATGTGTGTGTGTGTGTGTGTGTGTGTGTGTGTGTGTCACTAACAATATTCACCAACATCTCACAGTTCATTTCACAAGTCAAAGAAACCCTGTACTGCCGATGTCTCCTTTTCCTAGAGTCACAGGATCGATATCCAGCCTCAGAGCACACTTTCGTTCAATAAGTCATTGAATCAATCATCCTTTGAGAGAGGGCTAGCATGTCTGTTATCATAAACCCAGTCCTGCACAGGGCTTTATTGCTAGCAGCAGATGGGGAGGGTAGGAGTCAATATGAATTGGTATGTGTGGGCTAGGCAAAAGGTTTCAGCTGAATATAAAATACTATTCCGAACCACCAAGAGCAGACAAAGCAGAATAGGATGGATCACAATCATCTGCTTCTCACCAACATCAAAAACACATAACAAAGTTAATATCAAGAGCCCAAAATAGCCAATAAATGCATTTCTCTGCTCATTTGTTTGACTTCATGAGAGAAAGGCTACTGTGCAAATATGTCACTCACAGTAATTGGGTTGAGAATGGTATTAATTTCACTGTGTGTATATTCTACTTTTGTAGGGATAAACAAGAAAATAACAGTTTGAATGATAGCTGACTAATTACTTATTTACTGTACAATATATGACCTATATTTTAGTAGTCAGTCTGTAGTTTTCCAGTGCTGTCTAACCTTCACTCCCAACCAGCTGCCAGTACACTGGATCTGACAGAAGATGCAAGCTGCTAAACTTCATGACTGTCATGTGTATCAAAGCTTGTCTGATATCAATCAACTTACTGATCAAAGCAAACTGTTATGGTCAGAGCTAGAGAACCCAAGCGCAGGACACAGAGTCAGGACACTTATATCACAGGAACCGGGTTTTAATGAAGGAGTTGAGGGAACAGAATGGCAGGGCAGAATGACAAGCAGGGCAGGGTGGCAGGGCAGGCTGGGCAGGCAGGCAGAGACTGGGGAGTGGCACTGAACAACAGAGAGAGCGCTGTTAGTACGTACAGTAATGCTCTGAGTAATAAATGCTACAAAGCGGCCGAGAGCGAAAATGACGTGTAGAACAACAAAGGATCTGGCGATGAGTAGATGGGAAGCCGGGGTTTAAATACTGCATGATGATGGGATGATGAACCGCAGGTGTGTAGAGCAGGTGGAGTGGAAGACGTGAACTGGATCAAGCTGGAGCCTGGAGCCACGCCCACACACAAATACACACAGACAGACAGAGACAGACAGGGGAGAGAGAGCCTGGCATAGGCTAGGTGGAAGTGGAGGGCATGACACTGTCCAAGCAAAACCAGCCACCAGACAGCGAACCGACACAGACGAGCCTAGCTTAATGAAAAAGTGCCTCCAATAGAATCCTATATGATTCTCACAATCCTATAGGATTTTGTCACCTCCATTGAAATCCTATTGGACTATTTTTTTACCTATTGGAAATGAAAAGTTATCCTATTGGACCCTATAGGAGTCTATACATTATATTTCTGTCACCTCTATCAGAATCATGGGTGGGGTTGGGGGGGGGGCTATTGGAAATCAAAAGTAATCCTATTGGATCCTATACGTTTTTGATAAGTCTTGAGGGAGTTTGTTACTTCTAAATCCTATTAAAATGTTTTTTCTTAATTGAGAAGTTCTGGAACACAGGGAACTTTTCAAGGGTGCACCGCCTGTGTGCACAGCTGTTTATGCATTCCATGATGAATGACCGATGGCATTGCTGTTTGAAAAAGAAGTTCCAGAATAAACTTTGTGGGCTTGCAAGTGATATTTTGGTAGAAGCAAGCTGAAGGGCAAGCCCACTTAAAATAATAAGTATTGCTGAAGCAAGTCCATTAAGTAATATGAAGATAAGGTCTAGTATAGTATTTTGAGACTATTTAGACTTTTTTAATCTACAAGCATTTCAAGTTGCATGAATTTACCTTGGTTCCAATGGTAGCTGTTCCAATTGGTTTACATTGGTAGTTGAAGCAAGACTAATAATGATGGTGGGATTCTATCTAGTGAGTCTATTTTTAAAAGACAGCTACCTAGAGCCAGAGCTAGCTAGAGCTAGCTATTTTTTCACTAGTACTAGTGACATTATCTATCTTCCAAATGGCTGTTTTTATCATTAACATAGAAGTTGTATGACTATAGGCAACATGGCATTTCCAAATAGATTCTCAAAGGCAGTTATTACGAAAATAAACAAACATGCTACTATAAACAGTTCACCTTTTAAAGTCATAAATGGACTCAGATGTTTGTTTGATACGGCAATGCTCACGGTCGTTCATCATGGAATGCATGAACAGCTGCACACACTGGCAGTGCGCCCTTGAAACGTTTCTGTGTTCCAGAACTTTTAATTAAGAAAAAAAGTGTTCTCAAAGGATTCTGATTGCAGATCCTTCAAGGCTTATACAAAAAAAAGCTGGATTCTGATAGAGGTGATACAAACAAATAGAATAGGATTTATCGACTCCTATAGGATCCACTGGGATTACTTTAGATTTTCAATCAGAAAAAAATAGTCCAATAGGATTCCAAAAGTATTTCGATAGGGATGACTCAAAATCCTATAGTGTGAGAATCCTATAGGATTCAATTGGAAAAATGACCAGTCCTATAGGATTGTATGATTAGGGTGATTGCCGGTTCCCTACTATAGGGTCTCAAGTGGGACGAATGGTAGTAGGGGTGGGATAGTTCATTGGTGCTTATAACATGCTTATAATACATATAACATGTATTTGAATGGAGAGAGGTGTCCACTGTCCACCTTCAATGGTAATTGTCTAAGAGGTTTGGAGGGTGGGTTTCTGGGCTGCGTCTTGAGTGTAATAGTGCAGTTTCACTGGGTTAGGACCGCATGGGGGGAAATGGGTGTATGTGGTCACTTCATAAGTTAACAGTGTACAGCCAAGTTTTAACGATACATCCTTAAGAATGTGTTGTAAATATATTGTAGAATAATGTTATAGAAGCCCTATGGGAATAAAATCCATTGAAATCCTACAGGATCCTAAAAGATTCCAAAAAAACAATTACAATCCAATATAGAAATCCTATCAGATTTTGGAACCAGTCTAATTGGTCTCCGATAGGATCCTAAATGAATGATTGATGATCTTCAGGTTAGACTGAGGTTGGAGCACTTGGACTCACACCTTTTTAAAGTTACATGCTCTTGTTTTGATTAATGTTAAAATTAAATAAAAATGTGATTAATTTTGCATTGTATTTTGTTGTTTTGTAAACATATTTGTATTGTAAACAAGGCACACCTGCAAAAGAGACCTCTGTCTCAGTGTGTCCCCCTGGAAGGTCTTAAATAGGAAAACAATTCATGATTTTTTGATGAGGGTAATTTATCTACTGGAGCAAATATTTGATGTTCCCTCTCAGGAAGTTAGAAAAGAAATATGACTTCACACTCTCTCCTGTCTCCTGATCCAACTTTTTTTATGCGTTTGACTTCAGTTGACACTGCTGGCTCACGACGGAAATGCCAGCAGTTTTAGAATTGCTTTCACCCTCTATCACGTCAGTCAGACAGACAGACTGATGCATAAACAGGCAGATAAAACCACAACTCACCGTTAGAACCCCGGCGAACGCTCAATCGTCAATCCCGCCCCGCAGCCTCGTTCCATCTGATCCAACGACTGCTCTTATCAGCCTCCTGCACAAGGCATGTCCCCACGGTAACCGTCTTCCAGCACCAGTCCAAGGGCATCGATGTGCATCCAGTGATTTCCTGCAGGGTTTACGTCCTGCCTCTGCTCACTGCTTCAGAACAGGTCCATCAGGGGACACAAGTATTATTTAGAGTCAAACAACTAACTCAGCTAATATGATGACATTAGGGTTGCCCTCCAGAATCTGCTTGTGTTGGACATCTGTCTCTGATAAGTCAGAAAAGGATATTTGAAAGGTAAAAGTAAATATAATCTTGGATAGACCATTTTGACCACTTTGTTGTATGTTCATAGTCTTTTAATAACCAAAGTCTTCCTAAAAACAGCTGCCAAGTTACAGTTGGTCTACCGCCACTGTTTTTAAATAAAATCCAGCTCTAAACCTTCCTTTAATCCACTTCAGATCAGTAGAATGAAAAAAAGAAACACTCTGTCTCCTCTGTCTGGAAAAATAGGGTATAAAAGTCATAACCCAAACACAATGGGAGATTTGTCTGAGACTGTCACGTCTTGGCATAGTTTATGACACTGGAGGCACTCGCGTGTACTGTATCAGTGATTCATCTATGGCAACAAGTCTGTGCCTGATCCCAAGAGCTGCTCCGCTACTTCAGGACAGCAAAGAGGCAGAGATATGAACTACATTTCTAAGAGGCTCTGCTTGATCCCAAAAGTTCTGGTACTCTCAAAATGGCGCAACTGAGGGCAAGTGTGGGCAGAGAGGATACAGTTTTAGAAAGGACAGGCACACTCACACGCACGCACGCACGCACGCACGCACGCACACTTAATTAATTCACTTAAATACTCGTTCTCCTTTCCCTACTGAGCCTGTGAATGCGTGCACTCACACTGCACATTATTAAGGGACTATTAAGAGACTGTAACATTCTGACATGTTCCAGCACAGCTGGAACCCCAACAGCAATGACATCATAGCAGAGGACACAGAGCAGCTCCTTGGCTCTTCCTAACAATAACAGGCAGTGTTCCCCTAAGGGGCCCCTCTCACCAACCCCCTAACCGTGGGCGCCAGGTCTACAATGGGTCTACAATGCCCCTCTGTGTGCCCTGTCATATGCCATCCTGGCACTGCTGTGGCCCTGGGGGGCTCCCATGACACTCTGTCCAAGAGGCCCCCGAGCTGGGTCCTGCCAAAGCCACCGCTTGTTGCTGGCCTCCCCCAGGCCTGCTTGCCCGAGCCTCAGCCTCTCTGGCTCTGAGCCAGTACACAGCCCAGAGAGAGGATACTATATGTTGTGTGTGTGTGTGTGTGTGTGTGTGTGTGTGTGTGTGTGTGTGTGTGTGTCAGCTACAGAGAGGTTGAAGAGAGCTGAGATCCGTCAGCATGGCTTTTTGTCCATGACCTAAAAATTACTGGCAAAGCTTTTGACCCATGACAGTTTTGTGGAGTAAGCTTGTTGTCCAGCTTGCAGGAGTTACTTTTAAGTTATGAACTGAAATGAAAAAAAATAAAAAATACTGTATAAGTAAACCAAGTGACAGTGAGCGTCTTGTTTTTGGAATGGGGCCTGTTTGGAGTACAACCTCTTGTCCTCTTCTTTTCAAACTGTAGCTAACGTTCCAACACAGCCATATTGTTTCACTCTCTTTAGCATGGAAGCTTAAGGCACAAGTACTGTTAATCAGACGTTGGCAGCATCAAAACCTCGGGGGGGATGGTTGGGTTGATTGGGCTGGTAGTATTTGACACAATAGCTCAGATAATTGAACCTTTGCAACAAAGAACCTTATACTGTACAGTATGTGCCATTTTCAAATTCAGATGATCTCTGATTTTGAATCTGAATATCAGTTTACTGTAATGTCCAGAAATCTTTAACTAAAATACATAGTACATCTTGTATACTTATGGTCTGTATGCAACATCAAAACTCTGGATGATTCATATTTACTGTACAACTAGATTTACCAAAATGTAGATACATACATGGTTCTTCGTTGCAAGGGTAAATTAGAGATTTGAAGGTGAAAGAGATTTGCACAGCCTGAAGCACACAAAACGCAAGAGACGCTTTGTGTGTGTGAGTATGCTGATGTGAGTGATGGGGTAAAGAAGAGAAAGAGAGAGAGAGGGGGGGGGGGTTGAGGAAAGAGGATTGGAAAGCGAAATAGAGAGGGGTGGGGTATGAGAGAGAAGAGGAGAGAGGAAGGGAGAGAAAAAGAGAGTGAATGAATGGAAGAAGATTGAATTTCATCTTCCTGGAGAGTAGAGCACTGCCTTCACGCAAACAAAAGGATGACCTGCCGCTGTTCTCTTCTCCCCTCTGTCTCTACCTGGCGAAAGACAGACAGCCAACTCTCTCTCTCCCTCCCTTCGTCTCTCTCTCTCTCCCCCTCCATCTCCCCATGTCAATGTCCAATATCAACTTCTAAGACAATTATTGAACTGCCAGAGGGGTGCAGAGTCAGCAAACAGACCTGGGAGAGTACCTGTCACAAGAAGAAGGGAGAGAGGGGTGAAGGAGAGGATAGAAGATGGGGGGAGGGAGAAAGGAAAAATCATCATAAAAAATTAGATTTAATGAAAGTTAAACCTCTTGTATATATGCATGACTCTGTGTGTGTGTGTGTGTGTGTGTGTGTGTGTGTGTGTGTGTGTGTGTGTGTGTGTGTGTGTGCCTGCGGGCGTGTGTGTGTGTGTGTGTGTGTGTGTGTGTGTGTGTGTGTGTGTGTGTGTGTGTGTGTGTATGTGTGTGTGTGTGCAGTCTCCAGCTACTTGTCCAGCGCCTTTGAAAAAAGATAAAACTAGCTCAGGGCAAAAGCTGATTATGAGATTAAGTAATGTACCCGGGAAAAATAAATAAATAAGCATATGCGTAAATTAATGCATAAGTAAAATGGGTTGGAAATCATTCCCCTTAAGCCTGCTAACAGTCTCTGTGTGGATCTGCCTTTCTTCCCTCAGTGCTGTGTGTGTCTGTCTCAGGAAGGGGGGAGATGATGACTTTGTAATGCCGTTACTGAGAGCTGGGAAATGAATCGCTAAATCAGCACACAGCCTGTTGGCTTGGTAATCGGCTCTAGGTGGGGAATTACACCTGCATAACGTCTCTGCATCCTCAAGTATGACTTTGCCCTTTTCCTTTCACCTTAGCTGGGAGTCTCTTCCCATGAACTGCATGGTCAGGCAGCAATCAAACTCATGTGGTTTAATGCAGCGGGCTGTGAGCAAATCTACGTTACTATGCTACTGTTCAAGACTACCATAAATATCACCATCAGTGTGTGTGTGTGTGTGTGTGTGTGTGTGTGTGTGTGTGTGTGTGTGTGTGTGTGTGTGTGTGTGTGTGTGGGTGGGTGGGTGGGTGTGTGTTTGGTATATAGGAATAGTTAGGAGCACTCAACACTCAACATATGGCAGCATATGTGCGGTGAGTGTGTTTGTGTGAGTGGAAGGAAGTGTGTCTGTGTGAGAGAGAGAGAGAGAGAGAGAGAGAGAGAGAGAGAAAGAGATGAGAGATAGAGAGAGAGAGAGAGAGAGAGAGAGAGAGAGAGAGAGAGAGAGAGAAAAAGAGATGAGAGATAGAGAGAGAGAGAGAGAGAGAGAGAGAGAGAGAGAGAGAGAGAAAAAGAGATGAGAGATAGAGAGAGAGAGAGAGAGAGAGAGAGAGAGAGAGAGAGAGAGAGAGAGAGAGAGAGAAAAAGAGATGAGAGATAGAGAGGAGTTCAGAGGCAACCAACACTAGCACAGCAGATGCCACATTCTGTCACAGTCTGGCACTGTGATCTGTGGACCTACTCTATTTATAGCCCCACTCTGTCACTCTGGAGCCCCACACACACGCGCACACACACACACACACACACACACACACACACACACAGTGTTCAGCTTTGAGAGAGGAGGCAGGTTACAGGGGCTTACTGCAGAAGGAAGAGAGAAAAAGGGAGGACTGTGGGTGAAAACTGACAGAAGTTGATAATACGAGGAAGGTGTAGGGACAACATTCCAAAAGGTCTGGGTGACAAGTTAACTAAGGTTTGGAGGAGGAGGGGGGGGGGTGATCCTTGCCTGGCCTCAGGCTTGGCAGGCCAGACGGTCCCTGAGAAAGAGGGTGAACAAACAGACTAGTGAAGGCGGAGGACATTCGGAAACATTTGGAAACGTTCACTGTCGTGGCCGGGGTGGGGAGGAGTGGGACTAGGAACCGTGCCTTCTGGCGCTCTAGACATCTTACATCAGTTTTTCCCCTTCACTTTGACATCAATACGGACTTGGACGCTACTGTAAGAGTTGATTTAGATGAGGGGAAAGAGGAGAAGAAAGAGAGACATCGAGAGAGAGAGAGAGAGAGAGAGAGAGAGACCGAGAGAGAATAAGAGACAGTGACAAAGCTGTGTGAAAGCAGTGGCACAGCAATACATTCATAATTTCCCCTCTCACATGTGTGAGAGAGCGAGAGCGAGAGAGAGAGAGAGAGAGAGAGAGAGAGAGAGAGAGAGAGAGAGAGAGAGAGAGAGAGAGAGAGAGAGGGAGTTCATGTGGTAAAAAACCCCACCATCAGAGGCACAAACAAAGCACTAGTACAAATCAACATGGTGTTTTTGTTCCTCTTGACTTGACCTGCTCTATGTGGGTGGAACAATAGCCTGATTACAAAAGCTCTTTGATTGAACATGCAGCAGAGTGGACAAAAGGATTGTGGTGGATTTCTCTCTCTCTCTCTTTCTCTCTGGATCCTGAGCTGAAGTTGAAATACAGCCAGCTGAGCCCATCCGCTCTCCAGCTGAAACCCAGTCATTTGTCCGTGAGTGATGAGAAGATGGGTTTGGGACTCAGAAATTGTCCTCACCGGTTGTATCCATTGAAGTGCTAGATGCTCCTTCTCCTCCTTTTAACCGTCTGAATATCACCCATTGCGCGATTTAGTAACAAAGTACCATGCTTTCCATGATCCACGCCTCTGGTGCCAAATGAAATGCACAATGCCAATACAATGGCACAACATCATAGAAACCAAGAAGGCCAAGACGCCGGCGACTACAGCGGGGTGAATAGAAGGAATGGAATGGATTTGTTTAATTCTCTCTCTCTCTCTCTCTCTCTCTCTCTCCCTCTCTCTCCCCGTTGTTTCTGAAGCTGCTGTGTCGCAGTCTTAACGGGCGGCCCTCCGCTGCATGTTAAACGGCCTTTGTTTGTAATCAATCAGCACAAATGTTACAAGAGCAGAAAAGGGTTCATTACACTTCCAGCTCAGAGAAATGACACCAGTCTGCACATCCATTAACTTCACACACCACAGGGCACTCCTATATAACACTCTCATCAGGCAATCTGTGACATGTCACCTTTCATGTCATACAGAATGAATGGCTAAACCCTGTCACGAGCATTCGTGTGAGTAACAAACCAATTTTGCGTCTGAAATGCTTTTACTGCAATATGGTGCAACACTCCAGGCCTAACCCGCACAGGGTGCAATCTACAGAGAGCAGGAAGAAGAAGAAGAAGAAGAAAAGCATGTGTGTGAACGCTCCAGCTGTCAGAAGCACAGATGTAGATATCTATATAGAGAAAGAGAGACCTAGAGAGAGAGAGAGAGAGAGAGAGAGAGAGAGAGAGAGTGTACACATGCAGGCAGGAGACAGTGAACAAGAGAGAAAAAACAACAAATGCTTGATTTCGCTTTGAAGTGGCCCCTATCACCACCCCTCCCTCCCGGCCCTCCGCTCCTCCCTTCTTCCTACAGCAGTCATAAATCCCGGCTCTTCATCTATCGGGATGCCTCTGATGTTCAGGAATGTCTTCCCGGGGTCTGAGGCCCGGTGAGTTGTAACAACACCTGGAAGAGAGGGGAGGGAAATGGGGGAGAGAGGGAGAAAGAGGGAGCTCACGTTCACCTCCCTCATCCTAACACCTATATGGTGCACTGTGTTGACAAGGAGCGGCCCTGATGGATTGGTTCTGGTAGTCATGCATTTCTGGTTTAGGAGGAGTGTTTGAACTCCAGAACGACCGTGGTAATACACCCTGTCCAGCGGTGACATCAGAAGGAGGGGAGGGTCTGTGAGACAGATAAAAGGGGTGTTTTTTTAGGAGAGGGGGGCTATAAAAACAAAACATGGGTGAGGTCGCGCCCTGTCCTAGCTCTGTCGTTCCTGCACAGCAATCCTACATTCCTCAAGTCTGCACGCTCCAAAATCCTCCATCTGCCTGCCTGCACAGCAGACTGCCAGGACCACTGCACACTAAGCAGATGTGTGCATGTGTTAGACAGAGAAAGATAAATAGATAGGTGTGTGTGTGTGTGTGTGTGTGTGTGTGTGTGTGTGTGTGTGTGTTTGTGTATGACTTTGTTTTTGATAACTGTATGTGTGCGTGCATCTGGGCGTGCATGTGTGCGTGTGTACATGCATGTGTGTGTATTTGTGCTTTCGGGTCTGGAGAGGAAATGGAAATGTCATGACTGACACAATCTGTTACTTTGCAAGGAGACAACAGAGTCGAGTGGATATAAATCAATGGAGGAATGACTAAATCAAATTTAGTACTGCATTTGTCCTTGCAGGAGATGTCTGTTTTCTCCCATTGCTTAACTCCATCCCTCTATGTGCTAATAGACGCACATATACATATAGCCATTAAAACAAATGGGTCCTATAGACAATATCTAGGACATATATTCTTAACCCCAAGTGTCCTATTACGTAATATATAATTTTCAGGGAATAAATTAGACAATTTGAAAATCAAAGGAGATGGTGGGAAGATGTATTGAAACAAAATTTGAATTCCCAGAGCTCCAGCGCACGCACACGCACACACACACACACACACACACACACATATTGTGAGTCTTGAGACAGATTTAGACTCAGTTTCAGTGGAATTGATTTTGGGGGAGATGTCTTTGTAGCCAGCCCGGATGATTAGTCCCCCCAATCAATCACAGCACAGAGGATCGCACTAGCAATATTTTCACAGGTCCAAAGAAAGAGAGAGAGATTGAGAGAGAGAAAGAGTGAGAGGCCATTTTAAACAGACACAAGGACACCATCCAATAGAGGAAAACAACTTATGTTTATTGTTGTCAAGCAGACATGTCTTGTGTGTTATTGTTTGTTTGCCATAATTGCTGGCCCACTGATATAATTCTCTACATGACACTTGTCTCTGCCTTCTGAATCTCTCTGCCTATATCCATACTGTTCCCAAGTGTCCAATTTTATACATTAGGAGAGTAGCTTCCCTGCTCTTTAACTGTTTTGGTGAAGTGTGGGTGTTATGTGAAGTGTTCACTTGAGCCTGCCATTATTTTTGACAGGAAGTGGCCCATATTGTATCCTCTTCTGTTTGGGTAATGGCAGGGTGCTGTGCAGTGTTCACACAAGACAGGACCTGGGGCCGCACCCAACATTTGTCCCATCCTGTAATTGCTGTTGCTCATGGCGTGGGAGGTCTGGCTGTCTCAGACCTGTGATTTGAGGTGAGTCAAGCCTCAGGTGTGCAGGGGGGGGGGGGGGGGGGGGGGGGGGGTGTTGGAATGAAGAGAGAAACTTGATGCGGAATAATCTAAACTTGCCCTACAGTTAGCTATCATGAGGGGAAGAGAAGAAGGAAATTTATCTTATGGTAGAGGAGCCACAGAAGCGCATAAATTACGTTTTAGTTTTGGGAAAATTATGAGAAAATATACACCCTGTCTGTCTTCATCCAACACCAAGCGGTCTACTCCCTCCCTATCTATGTCTGTCTCTCCTTCACCATGGCATGTCTAAGCTGGCTCAATGACAATGATACTTTATACTCAGCCATAATACCTCACTCATGTCTGTCTACAATTAGCTGAAACCCCCTTTCCCTTCCAAAGCAGAAGAAAAAGCATCTGGATCATGACCAGGATGCTTGCCTGCCTGCCTCCCTGTCTGACTACCACATAGACACATAGAGCCACATAGAGCTGTAATCATCTCAATGTAACACTGCACCATTACAGGCCCAGGCAAGCATTTGTAGGTTACAACATCCATAGTACATAGTACAGCACAAAGCCCAATTTACATAGAAATGACCAAATTACCAAGCTAAAGGCACAGCAAATGGTGCAATCATTCAAAGTGACCGAGTAAAAAGTAACCACACACAATATCCAAATAGACTAAAGCCACAGGCTAACGCTAACACTCAGAAAGGCAACGTTCTGCCATGGGGGTGGGGGGAGTGCTGATTCAGCGATGTGTTGGTATTTTGTCACCCATTGCCAAATCTCCCCTTGCCCTTCTCTGAATCGATTCCTTCAGTGTTAGGCAGTGATGAGACAAAACCCTGAAGTCACAGCCAGGGTACACAGCACAACCACAAGCCCACTCAAATCATAGTCAAACGTTCTTGGCATGAACAATCTTTTGGGATTTGCCTTTGAGCGTTGTCCATATTTATGCTCTTAACTGTAGCTGTTGGTCTCTTCTTATACACTGATTTATTCATGATGCATCATGCATGCGTGTCAGGGTTTGCTACTGTAAGTGGCACTGCGTTTGCAGATGCGTTTCCATATTTAGAAAGGTCATCCCTTCCTCTTTGTTATGCAAGCGTGACCATATGTCTGTCTGGCTAATTTGGACTGGCCACATATGTGCAAATCACAATTCCACTGCACTGCATTAGCATAGAAATATCTTCATTAAAGGGCATGGCTCAGATTCAGGTCCAGGTGGGTATGAATGAGGCTCAGTCAAAGCCAAATGATATATTATTTCTATGAATGCGATCAGTTATTCTTTCCCTCGGAAAAAGAAAAATGAAACAGTAATTTCCATAAGCATACTAATTCAAATTTACATAGAGATGAAGCCTTATGCAAATGGCGAAACTCACAGGTTTGAGACTGCCTGCATCAAGGCATCAACAAGCTTCACCCAGTAGATTACACAAATCCGGCAAGCACGTCAATCAAGACCTGGGTGGTTTTTTGAGTCGATGATGAGGGCAGAAAAGAAAAGAAAAGAAAGAAAGAAAGAAAGGAGAAAAGCAGTAGAGATGCTGGAGTACCATGTTGTCCTGAAAAAGAGGCTAATGTCATGTCTGACTGGCTCTGAGAAGAGATAAACCAGACAGGATGTTAATACATAAGAGATTTGTAATTGCAAGACTTGCAAATGTAAAATGAATGTGCAATATAGTACCGACTGTTCACCACCTGTCCCATTAAAATAGGATTTAGCATTATATTTATTCTCTGAATGGATAACGTAGAACCTCCAAATCAAGCAATAACACACAAGAGGGGGTGCTATATCGTGGATATCGGAACGCCTATGATGCGGTCACAGCTGTCGACCATCACAGCCGTTCCGATATCTTAGACACCCTTGATTGTGTTATTGCTTTTATACAACAGGTTTACACCGACTGCCACAATTCTGACAACAAGCAATGGTGCTAGTGGTTTGTTCATGACATGTTGCGTTGGTTTACGCCCGCTGCCTATACAAGTAGTTCATAAAACTATCGGTTAGGGACGCAGGCTGGTTGATAGTTCTGGTATGCATGAAATATCACTGTAATTAGGGACACAGGTTGATTGATAGTTCTGGAACGCATGGTCGAATAGGATTGGCATGGCAACCTAGTAAACAAATGTCTACCTGGCTAGCTCATTAAAGCTAGGTAACCTGTTGTTTTTTTGAGGAGTGTAGTAGCATAAGGATGGCAAAGACAACCATGAATGATCCATTCCTGTCTAGCAATGTTTGTTACGTCTCGTCTTGTTCGTTGTTCTTGTTCGTTTGTTTGTCTTTGTTTCATGTTATTAAATTTTTGTCCCGTTTATTTTTGTGTCTCTCGTTCCAGACACTTCACTACCTGCCCTTGTGTGTTTCCCGCCTGTGTGATCGACTACCTCGCCCTGATTGGATTCACCTGTTCCTCATCATCATTCCCTGTGTATTTAGTCTGTGTGTTTCCGCTGTCCGCAAAATGACCCAGCGATTTTCATAGTGATTTCTTGTCTTCCTGGTTTTTGATCTTTGTTAGTTTTTCCGAGTTTGCCTTTTTCCTGTTGGATTATCCACCTCCTATTTGACTGACTACCTGTGTACCATAACCTGCCTTGCCTACCCCTTTTTGGATATCTGCCTCTCTACGAATCGTCCACCTGTGTACCGAACCCTTTTTCTGGAATTACAGAATTATTCTTTTGGATTAAGCTTTTGTCCCGAGTCGTGCGATTGAGTCCTCTGCTTTGGTCTACAGTCATTATAACGTTTTCATTATCGAAAAAACCTGCAATATCCTGAAGAGTGTTTATGGCGTATGTGAGGTAGCTGTGTTGATAATAACAATGCTTTAATCAACCCATTGTAGAGTGCTATTTAACAGTGTGTAAATACATGTCATGATTTTCTACAGGCTATGTTGTGTTTTGACATTTCTCTGTACTGTAAATCACACACTAGTGTCAGCCCCTCTGTATTACATTTGACTAGATAAAAACCCTTGAGCACTGCATGCATAACAAACATACCAGAATACGAGGGTCAGAGTCCTCAGGTTTAATTTGTACTGAATTTCATGACAATTATGAGGCCATTCAATTATTCTATTTGTTATGGTCGTATCACATGAATCACACAAGCCTTTTCTCAATTGTTAGGTACACAACTCTTCGTGTCCTCCTCTGTCCTCCACTCACTTCATCCTCAAAAAACATTGGAGGAGAATATGAGAAAGGGAGGAACCTAGATCTTTCAGTGGGATGTGAGTGGAGGACAGAGGAGAGAACGTGTTCCTAACAATTGAGAAAAGGCTCTTGTATTTGTTTCTTAGAACTGCAGAACTGGTATATACTACTGTCACAATTTCACTGACAGTTCACCACCAAAATCAATCAACACTTCATACATTTTATTTACTCATTCAGGTTAGTCCCAAGAAGATAGGACATCTATTTTTTTCGAGAGAAACTCCGTCCGAGGCTGTAGGCTTCTAGCCCAGTATCTTCACCCATGATTAAATATAAAAGATGCACTCGTTCAATGAGAGCAGCAGGCCTGTGTGATGAAATGGGACAGGCAGGATGTAATCTTTTCCATAATCTGAGAGTGCAGCAGCAGCAGTGAGAGTGTGGCCAACAGCTGGAGAGATGTATGAGTGTTCCCATTGCATGATTTACCCTGACAGAGCCCAGCAAAAAACAATTCCCCCACTCCACGACGCAACTGTCCTGGCTGCATGCACGGCCATCGGAGTTTAGGGAAATCTGTTGTGCATTTTATAACACACACGCACGCTCGCACACACACACACACTCACTCACTCCCTTACACACAATCACACAGACAAATCTAAAAGTGGAGCAACCCAGCAGAGATTATAATAGAGTTATGGTGCTCATATCCCCCTGTGACAAGAAGGTGAAAATGTATCAGAATCTCCAACTGTCAGACAATTCCCACCTCCACACTCACACACAGCCACATTCGATAAACAGCACAGCTCTATTATGCTATTCAACTGTGCGGGAAGCAACTGTGCGTATGCAGGTTAATCTTTATCTTTATTTATTTCATTACAAACTGTAACTGAGATATAAAATATAGTACAGTTTAAATAAACTCTGATATCTCTGAGCTACATTAGGCCCAAAAAAAAAAATCCCTCTTATACCAAACATGCATCTCTAACTTCCTTCCTGTGTGTCTTCCTACATCTTCCTCTGCACTGATGGCCTCCCATAGGAACCCCAGGGGGATTGACCCGATCCCTGCATCCCTGGTTCTGAACCAGGCACATTGCCAGCTAGCCTGCTACCACAGGCCAGGGCCCCAGTCCTCTGCTCCTCCTCTAACTCTCCTCCTGCTGTGGCCTGTGGCCAGTGGGCTGTGACTAAGTGACTCTCCCTCTAGTATGCACCACGTTTCATAATGAAAATCACAGGAAGTGCACTGACTGTGCAGCCATGAAAGAATGCCAGTTATGTCCGTCCACTGGTCCACGCGGCACACATGGCAACCCCTCTGAGAGTAAGGCAGTCTTGGCCAGTCAGTCAGTTAGTTCCATTGGATCTGGCAACCTAGACCCAGCTGTTGCTCTGTGTGTTGTGTTGGTTTTTGTGGTTGCTATTTACATGACTTGACAATCACAAGTAAGGCTTTCTTTCCCAATAAACAATTACTTTTACTTTAGGTATCAGTTTTGGATTAATATTTCAAAGCAAATATTCTTGTTTTAAAAAAAAAATTGAAATCCTAGCCTTTTGCTGTTTATTTTTGTAGGCACTATTTACACTGGGCTGCCATTCAAACAATGACACTTTATTAAAAACTAATATTATTTTTCTATTTGAAGATTTGCTTTGCAATCATATTTTAAAGCAATAAGGACAATGATCACAAGACCTTAATATTTGAACCAAAACAGGAATGTGGTGCCCTCATACAAATATATGAAATAGAACAAATATTGAACAAATAAGTGAAAACCTCACCACCGACAGCTGAGCTAAAGTACACAGCTGTGTCTCCCCCAGCTTGTGGGAATCTGGCTTGTCGAGAATGTGTGTGTGTGTGTGTTTATTTGAGAGAGAGAGTGCCTACGTGGAGATCCACCCTGGCCTCCTCAGGAATGTCTGCAATGTAGTAGCCACCAGACTGTTAAACCAGTGTGAGAGGATCTGTACGTTTACCTGGAGGCTGGAGCTTGGCTGAGGCCTGCTGTGCTGTGAGCCCCGCTGGCCCACTGACACTGATAACAACCAGAGCATGAATAGGAATAGGCCCAGTGAACGGCCATAGAGGCCTGGCCCCTGAACAGCTAACTAACACACATCCAGATGTATTGGAAAGAAACCTCTGGCCTTTAGCTGTGGCCAATGAGAAGTTGCGGTAATGAGGCCATGTCGCATAGGGGGGCTTGGAGAGTTCATAGCCTCAGGGAGAATGGTGGGGAGGAGGGGGTGGGTGGGTTGAATTTTGTGAGGTTTGCGGCGAGTCGACACAAGCCAGACAGAGAGTAAAAGGGGAACACATGCGAGCGGTTAGGAACGGCTTTGATATCCACCGCCAATGTGATTACAACTGACATGAGCCCTAGTAAAACGCAAGAAAGGGGTTTCTGGTACAAAGAATATACATAAAACAACTAATTAAGAAAATAACACGTTCATTTTCCATTTAGCTAACAACTGGAGACAGATGCAAGGCAGGGAGGGGTGTGGTAGACTGAGGGAATGAGGGAGGGGTGCAAGTCTAGTTTAGGCATGCAGACCTCGGCTTAGCATTGTTTTTAATCCCTGGTGTCTGCAGCCTGTCGTAAATCTCCTGGAGTGTTCAGCATCGACAGATACGCCTTAGAGCAAGATCCCCAGCTGCAAACACAACCCCCACCCTCTTCCCCTCACCCTCCCCACACACACCCCTCGTCCTCCCCCCACCCCAACCCCTGTTAAAATGACCCGCTATCCCCTCCACAGCAGTCAGTGCACGTATTGATCCCCAAGTCCCTATTACGGAAGCAGAAGGCGGCTAGCCTTGCTAAAGCCTCCAGCTTCACCTGCTCAAACCCCGGCTGCGTTTCGAACACTAAGCACTACCTAATGTGAGAAACACAGAGCAATGAGACAGACACACGTAGTATACACCATGGGGTTGTGTTCTTGTATATGTCAGGATAAGGCACTTCATATTGCCTAAACCCCCTCATTGGGCCCTGAAGCTAGCTATCATAAAGGTGTAAAAGAAACCAGATGAGATGAGGGGTAGAGGGATGACTGGAAACCATTAGACCTTCAAACGTTTATCACCGACATCCCCTGCAATGTACCCCAAGCCTTTGATAGAGGAGATCAGAGGCAATACCGTCCTGGAACTAATGAGAAAAATACCCTTTTAGTTTGTGAAATTAAATAAATGCTCTAAGTTCTGTGATGTGACAGTGATGTGCCTCTTAAGCAATAACAACTGGCCTCAGGTTAAGGGGTGGACATGTTGCATAATGTGGTCAGATTCCTTGTCCAACAATAAAATGGATTGAGTATTCAATAACCTTTCTAGTTTTCCACACAAAGTATGTCTAATAGACAACTGAAGTCAGTGACTGTATTTCTTTTCCCCTGACAAAATTCAATGTTAATAACTGAAATAACTATATTCTACATACTTTATAACTTTGATGTGTTTTAACAGGATGTCTAAATAAGTCAGTATTGGTTTGGAGATTATGTGCTTAGGGAGAGATTGAATAGGGGCTGGAGCTTTCTGCTGAGGCCCTGCTGCATGACAGAGAGAAGGCCCAGAGTTCCTGGGTAACAGGGTATGAGGGCCTGGCATTTCCACTGCACAATGGGTGCAGTGTAGTGGACAAGGACAGAACCTTTTATGAAATCCCCCAGGGCTGCTCAGACGCCATACAAATATTTGACCCACCATTGTGACCGTTTGAGATGGTTTGAACAAGAAACACATGGTCTGACAAGGGATAACTTAAATTACAATATATTTAGCAAAATTGACAGGAGGACTGGAATGTTACAATGCACATTAAATTAGTGGAGCGGGATTGCAAATTTCAAAAACAGTTTCAACAGATACAGTATTCACAATGTCCTTACAACATGTACAACAAATATGTCTGAGTCATAACATTAAGGCTTAAGAGACAATCATAAGACAACCAAATAAATGAATGACATTTGATGGAACAATATAGGCTATCCTCTATAAAAGGAGTGAGAGAGGTGACAATTACTACATCATAAATGCATGTGCCAACAAATAGGCCTACTGAACTATTTGGGACTAAACTTGTGTTAAGGCTTGGTTCTCCTCAGGAGTTTGTTATGAAGACAGTTCTACACAACACATCCTGTGCAAACAGACGATACAAAGTGGTTGATGTTACCCTCTTGACAGCTCAAGAGATATTTGTTCCTATTTAGCGCAACAACTGTGTATCAAACTGAAGAGATATTGAAGGCTGACAATTAAATAGACAAACATACGCATCTCATTACGTTACTCTATTCAGCTTTGAGGCTCGGTGATGACAAACTATGGCATATCCTGCACGAAGCCTTAGATACAAACGTCAGTTATTCAGTCCAGATATAAAGTAGGCAAAACATTGTATTCACAAGAGGTAGTTCATCGTGATATTCAAAATTGACGCGCGTCAATCTAGCTCAGGTGTGTGTATCAGATTAGGAGCACGGGCTATTCTCTGGACTACCTCGAAATGAGAGGAATCACATTAAACGCTCACAGCTGACTGTACTTCCCCTTGCAATGTAATATGTGTTTGTAAATGCTGTCTATTCGGCTCTGTAGTACTCCAGCATGTTCCTCGGAGAGAAAACCTAATTCCGTAGACAATGGTTCACTGTCACGGTAGAGCTCGCGCAACTGTGTCCTCGCGTCCCTGCGCCGGTGCAGCTCAATCACGCGGTGCGCTGTCCTCTTTCTGAACACACACACGGAGCCAAGCACGGTACTGTGGTATTTCTCCCACATATCCAGCACCCGGTAACCATGCACAAGTCCTGCCTCGTTATCAATGAAAACCAGGTCGCCGCGAGGCGTTTTGAGTAGGTTATTGGTGTCCCTCTCCATCACGCGGGAGTCCCACTGCAGACTAAATAGGTTGCTAACGAGCCTGTCGAAGTTAGCAGTCAGATAGTCAAATATGATCAGGTCGGACCACTGCATTAGCTCAAGCAGCTCCGCCATCGTCTTGTTCCCCAGTCCCCCCTGCAGAGGATGGAGCCCCTTGCTCTCCTGTCTGAGCGGCGCAGGTGTGACAACCCCGGTGAGGTTGGCGACCCATTCGGTGAGTGATACCACCGCCCGCTCACCCCACTGTAAACTGTCTATCCTCCTCCTCACAGACGACCACTGTTCACTGTCAACATTCAACTGTGCGAGGATGAGTGGCGGCAGGTTTGTAATACCGAGCAAACTAGCCAGGTAATACGTCAAAGTTTCCCCCTGCACCTGGTCCGCGTTTATTCCATAACGCACACACGCTTTGGTTCCGTCAGAGAAAGTGGCGAGCTGGTTTGAAATCCTGCCGCAGCCAGGCTGCAATCTGACTATCCGGTGTCCCCGGGCTCTGTCTTGCCATGCCCGGGCATGCTCCTCGCTAAAGCCGACGGGGAATTGATCCTCCAGCCATTCACTCCAAAAAATCCCATCCTCAATTAGTGCGCCCAGTTTTTCCGGGCCCTCCCTCAACGCTGACCTCTTGTTATCTACATTCATATGGTAATCTCTGCTTCCTAAAGAGACAGTTTGATCCCCAATAGCAGTAAGGTCACGAACATCCAAACTGCCCCCCAAATACAGTCTTTGTGCCGCGGGAACGGCGAGCAAAGCCCGGAAAGTTTTGGCGGAGAGGTCCGTAGATGGACCAGCGTGAATGGATCCCGTACTCGGTAATTGGAGCCCTCGTTTGTATCGCTCCAGACGGTTTTCCAGCCTGCTCCAGACGTAAAAAACACAGGCACAAGTGCAGAGAAAAAGCAGTGCAAGTAAGTTCGCCGAAACAGCCCTCATGGTAAGCCTACTGACAGCTCCCCTTCCCTTTGTTGCGCCGAGATTACTCCCACAGCTCCAACGACTTTTGGTTCAATTTAAAGCGTTTTTGTGGTATAATAAATAATAATCCAAGTTCCGTTAAACCACAGAGTCGGTGTGTGATGCCTAATATCTGTGCCCCAAACAACAACCCCAAGCCCCACTCACGGGCGGAGTTGGACTGTTTGGTTCACGGATGGGTCCGTTAAACAACGCAGCTTTCATCTCTTCTCCTCTTTTGATGTAACATAATCCTTTCCGCGAATAGGTTATGGCACGTTATCAGTTATCCAACGGATAATCTGTTTTTCAACGTATCTTATTGGTCCCGGCTCTCGCTGCCTGCGTGCGTCCTCATCTCTCTCTCCACTGGGTGCTTGTTCAGTTTGATTTGTGAAGCTTCGGCTCATACAGAGACACTAGGCGGTGGGACACGTGACTCGGGCGGCGAGCTGGTAGGCGTATCGTGGGAAGTGGTGGGTTCTGCTGGCAGCGTTTCTTCATAGCTACACAGCAGAGAAAGTGCACCGATTGAGGTGACGCATCAGGGACACCTGAAGGTGAACGGCTTCCTTCCGAATCAGACTTGTGACACATGCCCGTTGCAGATCCTGCAGGTTTTTTTTTTGGAGAGGTATGGGAATTAAAAAACTATGTTTAGAAAAACACTAATGAGAGTGTTCCAGAGGTCAGGTCCTGAGATACATTTGAGAAAAATCAAGGCTACACTCCCTAAAGGCCTACCAGACAACATTCTGAAAATTGACTAAATATTCTCTCCTTGATATGCTTACTGACTTCCCTTTAACCACTACCTAAGCAATTATAATCAAAACCATATTATGGACTGGCCTTTACTCTCCATTGCACCAACATAATTACAAACACTAACTACTGCAAATTAAACCTCTAATCTTTTTTCAACCATTTAATAACTTCAATATTCTGCACTTAGTTTCACTATTTATCAATCAGTTGTTACGGTTCATGTAATTTTCATTACAAGTCCAGTCGCTGTGATAAGTACTTCTGCTCAATGCAGCTCATTTGGATGGATAAGGATTTACTGCACTGGAATAACACTAGTGCCTATCTCCTAAACCTAATTAAGACTTACAGGGCCACAGAATGAAAAGGTCTCCTTTTTTCTCCACCCTGAGCCTGTTCCCAACGTTTTATTTTTAGAATCCCTGGGCTAATGCAGAAATGTATAACTTCTGAAATACCAATGTACCATGAATTAGTGCATGTGTGTGGAGATACACATTCACATTAAAAAATGGACGTACCATCCCTCAAACCCTTTCTAATGTAAGCCTTACTTTCACAGTCAGTCATCTCTGCGTTCTGAACTTTGGTTCTTAATCAAATTAATTGGGTCATTTTTACAGTGGCATGCTGGCATACCAAATTGCCTGAGTGCAAAAGACACAGCCCCAGACTTGAATACTCAATTACCAGGACAAAAATAGCCAGGGCTCCAGCCATGCTGCTCCAAATGCCTGGAGTCTGGGCTCCAGACTGCTCATCGGTTTGAATGTCCCAACACTCAACTCACATTTACTTAACACAATGCCAAGAGCCAAGACGCGAAAACAAACACATCATGGCTAATACATGTCATGATGTGCTGTCCTCTCAGAACTTTGCCTGGGTGACACGCAGACCAACGTACTGGTCTGGTCACCCTACTTTCCTCACTCTCATTAACTCCCATGTTAAGGGGAAATGTTTTAGCTTCTTTTTTTTTCTGCGGGCAAGCCAATTGATTCTCACATACTTTTCTTTTTGCTTTTGGGCGAGGCATCTCCTTCCTACTCCCTTCGTTGGAGCAAAAAGTGATGAGGCGGTTCTTTTCATTTCATTTATTGAACCTTTATTTATCCAGGTTAGTCTCATTGAGATACATATCTCACATCTCACAATATATTTTGTGAGATATAAGAGAGACCTGGTCCAAGACAGCAGCCAAGGAAAATAATATTTCAGACGATTGACGACGACACACATGCATCACAAAACATTACAGACGCAGACACATTTTACAAACTGGTTACAATCATAACACAATAAAAACAAATTAGACACACCATAAAACAGAGACACCATAAAAAGGTTAGTAATACAGACACGCATACATTGCATTTCACACACAAACGTACGATACAGTCATAAATAAAATCAATCAGTATGTACCACCACAAGAGATTATTGAAAATGACATTCTTCAGTAACATGTACACCAACCAATCTTTTAAACTCCTCCAAGGAAACAAGATCCTGGAGTTTCAAACTAGTCTGGAACGAATTCCAAGACACACAGAGCTGAGTAATTAAAACACTTTTTGCCATGGTCCGTTCTGAGTTGTGGAACTGTTAAAAGTAAGTGAGTGACAGCGAAGCCGATATTTATTTTCTGATTTTATCAAAGAAGAACAAAGATAAAGCGGCAATTTTCCCAGAATGCCCTTGTAGATCAGAGTATACCGATGTTTAAGTCTACATAAAGCCAATGAGGACCAACCAACAGTAGTGTAGAGATCACAATGTGTCAAACGCTTTTTGCTAAAAAGAAACCTCAGGGCTGCATGATAAACAGAATCAAGTGCCTTCAGGGTAGTGCTTGAGGTCTGCATGTAAATGACATCACCATAGTCCAAGACAGACAAGAAGGTGCACCGTACCAGCTCTTTCCTCTTTCCTTTCTTTCCTTAATAATGGAGATACTAATGCAGATTTCCATAGTTTAGGGATTTGATTTGATACTAGTGTCAAGTTGAATATGTGCATTATAGGCACAGCAGTGATGTCTGCTGCCAGCTTCAGAAGATGCGGATATAGTTCATCTGGGCCAGGAGATTTTTTAGAATCAATAGAACTCTGGGCTTTGCGCACCTCAGAAACTAAAAGAACACAGAGAATGGGACCTGAAAGGAGAGTTTGGTGGCCTGGGAATGTTGTTGTTCTGCATTTTATCCTTGTGTAGTGTTCCAGCTTCAGTAAAATGTTGATTAAAAGCATTCAATATGGAAGACTTATCTGTTATGACTTGTGAGACATTTTTTAAAATTTCTGTAAATTTATTAAAATTGAAATACAGAAATATCTTATGTACATAAATATTCAGACCCTTTGCTATGACACTCTTAAAATGAGCCAAAATGCAAAAATGTCATCAACAAATCACTCAATAAGTTGAATTGAGTCCATCTTAATGCAAGAATAATAGTTCATTTCATTTTGGAATAAATATCTTTGTTTTTATAGGGTCTCTGATTTGCATAGGAATCAATTACACACTGTGTGGATCAGGTTGTCATTGCAAACTGACATTTCTAAAAACCTGCTTTTGCTTTGTCATTCTGGGGTATTGTGTGTGGATTGATGGCAAATTATTTTAATTTAATCCATTTTAAATTGAGTCTGTAACACAACAAAATGTGGAAAAAGTGAAGGTGTATGAATACTTTCCAAAGGCACTGTATATGCTGAGTTGCACATTGTCTCAATGAAAATAGAAAGGTAGCTCGACTGGCCGTTTCAGATGGCACCGTTTCATACCTTTTTTTTTGCACATGAAACAGTCCGCTGAAGCATACATGACCTCATCAAATCAAAATGGCATCACGAAGATGTATTTTTGGGTTAAGAGGAGAAATGTGTAGTGGTAGTGGAAAGGAGATATTTTTTGAGTAATGGGACGCACATATCAATGTTGTAAATAAAGCTGATTTGGCTTTGTCCAGGGAGACACCTTTTCAGGAGTTTAGCAGAGTACATATCGTCATTCTATTTGTATGCATAAATATGATATACCAGAGTTTCCCCACTCTGAGAGTATCAGAATCAACCAATGGGAAGCTATACGCAAATAACTTAACTCGGAAGTTCTGAGTTTAAGAGAACACATGAATGCCTAATTAGTCTGTTGGCATGGCTGTGGGAAGGGACTAAGCTAGTGAACAATATCGGGTCAATCATAACACTCTGATTTAGCCTAATTTCCTATGTCCTGTATTGTTTACTGATCTGGGTTGTATTGATTGGCTTGATGCCCCACTTTCACCTCTCCAACCCTTGCAGATCAATGACAACCAGGCAAGGATTAAACCTAGGAAATGTTGAAAGTTGAAAGTGCAGTGTTGGAATTCCAATCGTCTGGTGAGTGTGTTGCTTTTAAGAGGCTGGGGTACCCCCCCCCCCCCCCCCCACACACACACACACACACAGTAATGACTGCTTTAGTATCTGCAGCAGTGTTTTGTGTCCCCTTCGTCCAGCACAAGTGCAGGCGCGTTCACATATCAAGCCTATCGGTTTCCTGCCATGTGTTATCTCCAGGTCAGCATGCCTCTGAGCCCCCTGCCTTCTGCATTCCTCTCGCACTTTCCTCGTAAAAACGCCAAACCCCCAGGAGGGCCGTAACACAGGCCTGGGCTGCTCTCCTCCAATCACGGCTCGCCGTGTTTCGCTGCGGCCGTGACACGCGAGAACCCACACGTCTGTCATTCTGTCTGCAGCGTCGCTCCCGGGACACCGTACACCACGACCCCGGCCGATGGCCAGACCACAGCTGTGATGGAGGCTCAGGTTCTCTGTGGTGTCTGTCTGCCACAGAGGGACGGACGGATGGATGGAGGGATGGAGGGAGGGAGGGAGAGAGAGAGGGAGGGAGAGGTAGACAGACAGACAAAAGGAGGAGAAAGCACACCAGGCTGTTGTCACTTCTCTCTCTAAGGTTAGCCCATGCTGAGCCATAACTCAAGGCCTCCCAGCACTCTCGTTTGGAGGCTGAATAATGAATGTGTAGGCCGTTCATTAGAGCTGAAAGCTGCGATCATTTCACTGGGCCTGACAATTACTCACACTCTGGGAATTGAGGATAGGGTGGGGAGATATCCTCTGGAAAGAATTATGTGTGCATGTGTGTGATGATGATGATGATGATCCTGCACCTGCTGTGTGTGTGTGTGTGTGTGTGTGTGTGTGTGTGTGTGTGTGTGTGTGTGTGTGTGTGTGTGTGTGTGTGTGTGTGTGTGTGAGTGAGAGTGAGTGAGAGTTAGGGGGAGGGAGGTGAGAATGATTATGTGAGAGAGATGTATAAGGGGGAGAGCATGTATGGGTCATAGATGGAAGATAACATGCGTCTGACAGACTCTTTATGCAAAGGAGAACCGTGTGTGTGTGTGTGTGTGTGTGTGTGTGTGTGTGTGTGTGTGTGTGTGTGTGTGTGTGTGTGTGTGAGAGAGAGAGAGAGAGACGGAGTTGGGTGGAACAAGTTAGGTGGTGGGGGATGGAGGCTGGTATGATGGATTAAGTATTCTTGTTGTGTATCCTGAATTAATACCTGCCTTGCATTCAGAAAATCAGGAAGTTGCCATCTGCTCAGATTTCCTTCTTTTCCTTTTCCTTCTACCTCTACTCTTCCTCCCTTGATAGAATCAGGCTGTAGCCAAGTGGCAGTAGAATCAAGGATGCTGTGTCTTAAAATAGACACTGCAACTAGCTAGCTAGCTCGCTAAACAGACAGACTGCATTAATAAGGTGACAGGTAACTGCTGGTGACAGGATGTGGAGCAGGTTTTTGTGAGGTGATGCTTAGGGGAAGATGACAACTTGTCAACACATGTCAAGTCGACTCACAAAGGCTCACAATTTGGCTCATTTACACTTATATTTACATTTTAGACATTTAGCAGACACCTTTATCCAAAGTGACTTACAACAAGTACATTTGTCTAAGTAAGTGAATCATCTATACATCAGTCATCATAAGAAAAACAAATCTATGCTACGACCAGGGGCCATTGGCAGTCACAATGCTAGAAGAAGGAAGAATTGCTTTTTTGTTTTTAATTATTTTTTAATTGTTATTTACAGCAGAGAAACCATACAGGGGGTAGTGGGGATGAAGAGGTCTTTAGGAGGGCCAGTCAAGATGTAGCCTGAATAGATGGGTCTTCAAACTACAGCGGAAGATAGGTAGCTCACTGACAAAACGTTTCAGTGGATATGCTTTTCATCTTGGCTAAGGATGACACAGTTGCTTTGAATGTCATGTTTCCCCCTCAACATCTCAAAACTGTGAGTGTATATTTTATTCAGGGCCAAATCATATATATATGGCAGAAAAGCCAGAGACCTCCAGTGCCAGCTAAACACAAAGCCAGGACCAGGAGGCACCAAGCATAAAACCTTGCCTTTACAGAGGCAAGCGGAGGCTGATGCCACAGCTGAAAACCTGCTGCTGGGACCTACATGGGCACAGCACAGCACACAGCCCGGAAATCTGTGCTTACCTCTTTTTCAATATTCACTGCAATTTTATTAGCCTGCCGTTGCTAATTTCCTGAGCCCCCTTGGTCCTCCCTGATAAGCGGCCCCATGGTTTTCAGAAATGATTAATGCCGCTCCGCCTTGGCACGGAACCCCTCTTCACTCACCCCGGGTAATTGCTCTCTCAGCCATGGAGAAAAAGGGAACGACTGGCCCGTTTGATGTACAGTAACTCCACTTGTCTTCATCTGGTTTCCATGTGGCAGTTGAAGGGGGGGGGGGGGCATTTTGTGTCTGTGTGCCTCCCCCAGCCCTGTTCCATCTCCCTCTCTGAAACAGTGGAGCCTTAAAATGCAACAGTGTGAGGGATGTGAGACCCTCTGATGAGGAGGGAACTGAGAGGGGGTGGAGGTGTGTGGGTGTGGGGTGGGGGGGGGGTGCACTGTCTAGCAACTCGATTAAGGAATCACTGTCCAATCTCCAGGATTACACCCACTGACCTGCCACACCAAATCCCCTATTAAATAATTCAAAGAATATAATTCGTTCAGATACCTCTCTACTAACTGGCTTATTGACTCCCGCATGCTCAGGGCTTTGTGAAAAGGCCTGCCTTTCAATTGGCTAAAAGGGGGGACCTTAACCGCGTCATCTGATTCAGACGTACAGTTCTTATGTGGGTCACATGGTCGGTTAACAAACAATGTTTGGTCTGAAGGTATGCTCCGCTAGACGAGCTCAATAAAAGCCCTGAGCTTTATGTGCACACGGCCTAGAACACTCATCTTACTCCAGGGGGCTGCTGCTTACATACCCTTCCTTAACCCCCTGACACACACACACACACACACACACACACACTACAACACACACACACACACACACACACACACACACACACACACACACACACACACACACACACACACACTACAACACATACACTCTCCACCCACCCTACCCAGATCTTTCAAACCATGTCAACCCACCACTAATGAAAAGCCTGCACTGAGAGGCCTATGGACATGCACAAAGAGGAGAGAGAACTGGGCCAGCGCTGTCAAACTATGGACGTCAGTCCAGCTGTGCATATCCTGCCTCTGAAGGCGCTGTTTTTTTTTAGGGGAAAACCACATCTCTCTTGAGCAAAGACCCTGCTACTAAGCCATCCTGATTCACTAATGTCATCCCTCTCGCTCCCTCCCTCCCTCTTTCTCTCTGTGTGTGCTCAGGGTAACCTCTGTGTTGTGTGTGGTACTCACAGATTCACTGTGGTTAACCACTAGGCCCTGGGGATCGGGCAGTTTTGTATTGTGTGTGCTAACTTGGAGTCACAAAGCTCATAGGACGAAGTCTGTTGCTGCTCTCCAATTGGCTTAACTTTCAGATTAAATTCTGATTTCGGGGGACTGAAGCTGTTGAATATACAGTATTATATCCATTTGCTACTGCATACGTTTTCCTTTTAAATGCCAAAGCATGTTTGTTTTTGACAATAACAAATATTTTGTGTTGGATTTGCCTCCAAGAATGGCAAAATAATATGCACATTAACTGTATTCTTCAATTCATGCACTTAGGTTGACTGTGAGCTGGCAGCAATGTTCTATTTATTTTGTGCTGAATCTCTGTCCCACTGCATTCCTGGGCAGCGGATTAACCCTTGGCTCTCCTACCACAGAATAACTGGGGGAGGGGGTGAAAGGTCAGGGTCCTGACCCCCTGACCCCCTGGTGGACTGGGACATGGCTGTTGAAGGCACTCTGCTGGGGGGAGGGTAAATATACTGGTCACAGAGGCAGTAAGCAGCAAGTCTCATTCTAAAACAGACAGATGGTAAGCATGGCCGTAACCAGGTCACATACATATCCATTCTAGGGGTTCAGGAAAAATCCTTCCCAGGAATTTCTTCTTCCAGCTCAACAGCTAGAAACTGCATTTTGGCGCACTCTGAACTGAATGGGTCGCTTTTTTTTTGCCCCTCCCCCAAAAAACAACAATAATAATAATATTAATCATTTGATAGATTTGATCAGAATTCAATAACTT
The DNA here is from genome assembly GCF_951799395.1 of Argentina silus. Taxonomy (NCBI): domain Eukaryota; kingdom Metazoa; phylum Chordata; class Actinopteri; order Argentiniformes; family Argentinidae; genus Argentina; species Argentina silus. The sequence continues at coordinate 15,682,205 of NC_139657.1, read as the reverse complement.
TATTTGTTTGGTTCCTTGAGCGTCTCTCTCCCTCTCTGCCTTCCCACACCCAGTGCTCCTATTTGCAGACGCCCCTCCACTGACCTGGCAAGGCACTCCCTCCACTAGATTGCACGTCCATGTGTTTCATGTTTCCCTCACAAATCCGCAGGTTGTCTACTACATCTAAGTATACAAGCAAGCATGTATACGCTTAAATACATTACCAAAACATATATGCTTAAAACCCTGAAATTATACATTTAATTACTGGCAGGGAAACACAGCTGCGCTGTTTGTGGGACCAGGTGAAAGTGCAGGGCAGCGAGAGCAAGAGAGAGCGATACATGTGCTCATTACTATGATAAAGCAAATTGCAAGAATTTACTATTATTTATCACATTTGCAACCGGATTATTGAAATTATGACTAAAAAATGTGGGTGTCCTCTATGGTAGTTATGGCCCTGGCAGTAAGATAAACAGGCATGGAAGACCTACTCAGAGAGGGTGCATCAATTGGTCTGATGCAAATGTAACCAGACCACATATATTGCAGTACAGTGAGGGAGTTTTTTTAATTAATTTTTTTACTTTACATATATATTGTGTATGCTTGGCACAGTGGATCCAAACTAGGAATAATCTCTTACTTTGATCTCTTAAAGGGATGGTTTGGGATTTTTTTTACCATATCTATGTATTCTACTTACCAGCAGTGCTGTTGATTGATGGGTACTATTTTGGAACCTGTCTGTGCTGTCATTCATATTGAGCACCCTTACAAGATAGCATGTTCCTCCTGCGCCACAATGCTGTTGCAAGTACAAGGGACTACTACTAACTAGACCACTTCACCCTCACTACCCCCCCTTATACTAACCCTAACCCCAACCCCAGAGACCTCTTCACCCTCACTACCCCCCCTTATACTAACCCTAACCCCAACCCCAGAGACCTCTTCACCCTCACTACCCCCCCTTATACTAACCCTAACCCCAACCCCAGAGACCTCATCACCCTCACTACCCCCCCTTATACTAACCCTAACCCCAACCCCAGAGACCACTTCACCCTCACTACCCCCCCTTATACTAACCCTAACCCCAACCCCAGAGACCTCTTCACCCTCACTACCCCCCCTTATACTAACCCTAACCCCAACCCCAGAGACCTCATCACCCCCGCTACGCCCCTGTACAAGTTCTCTCCTGCTAATAAAATAAATTAATGAAAAAAAAGAAACAAAATAGCCTACTGGCATTACGACTGCCAATGGCCCCTGGTGTGAGCATTGATTACTTCTTATGATGACTGTTGGATAGATGATTCACTTACTTAAACAAATGTATTGTTGTAAGTCGCTTTGGATAAAGGCGTAAATGTCAATGTAAATGTAATGTAACTTCAGTATTGCCAAAAGTCTCGTCAAGACGCCATCTTCCATTGACAATGAATGGCCACTGGTTATTCTGTAGGGTTGTGTCGCCCCATACATAGCTTGAGGGTAGCTCCAACGTATCGCTCCATATCTGCTGTGCGGAGGGACAAAGTAAAAAAAAGTCCCACCACAAAGTAATGGATTGAACATTAATTTGATTTGAAAGTGATGGTATTAAAAATCGAATAAGCTTCGAACTGTGCTATGCATTAATCATCAGTCTAGTTTTTTCATTTCTATAAAACAATGAAAAGGGGCTACAGGTACTGTATGTGTGTCAGCCATTTAAACCCAAGAGGATTCACAACACCACAGCCTTTATAATTGACTGTATTTCACTGGATGTCGGCCATAAACCTGAGGGTCCATCATTTATGACCTCGGCCTTGTGGAAGCATGCATCTCCATAGGCCTTGATGTTGAGTGTGTTTTTCCTCACCGTGCCTCACTTTGTGCCTGTGGGTTCTAATGTGGCGGATACACTATCGCCTCTGATAGATTTGTGTCCCCGGGGACTGGCTTGTATCACTGTTGGCTGTCAGCACATACATTATGCTGTTTAAGCGAGAATGATCACCGCCATTACCAACAAAGAAGACCCAATTCAATTATTCAGCATGGTGGGTAGTGGCAGCAGACCGTCGCTGATAGATAGTCAGGAGCAGTGATCAAACACACCCCCCCCCCAGCTCAGTAGGTGTGTGTGTGTGTGTGTGGGGGGGGATTTAAATAATATAACCGGATCAAAAGGACCAGTAACAGTATGGTGGCCTCTTCCAGCCCACTGCTCACATTTCTCCCCTTCTTTGTGTAATAGACATCTTGATTGATTATAGCTTAGCTGGCGAAATGGCAAATCAATGGTTTCCATTGCAGAGAGAACTGGAAACATTGGAATGAATTTCATACATAGAGAAGTAGTAGTAAAGAGTAGTTTTCCTTAATTTGCAGTGATCATTGCAAAGTGGACAGGTTTAAATAACTACTTTTTGCACTTCCCCAGTACAGTATTTTTTACACCTTTACTTTGTTTTTAGATCAATGCAAGTAAAGTAAAGGAGACAGGGAGAGGAAGAGGAAGCCACCCTAGACTGATACACACCTTGTGGAGCTCTTTGCTGACTTTGAGGCTATATTGAGGCTATGATGCCCCCTAGAGGCTCTTAGTGGTAACAGAGGGAACAGGACCAACCTGCCTTCTCTAAGCCTTTGTCTAAATACCACATCAATCCCAAGGACTAATAACTCAATTTCATGAATATTAATTGACAATTTTGCTGATAATGGCCAACTTTTCAAACAAGCTCTCATCTTAAGCTCTCATGAGTAGGACAAAAAAACAAGAAAAACAATGACCTATCATATAGTGCCGACTTGCTGTTCCCATAATTCAGTCCTGAAGGGTCCTACAAATCAAAGTAATTCTCATCCATTGTCATAGATATCCCTTATGGTACATTATCATGGTTTCACTGCAATCACTTGGATCACACACTACTGCAATCGTATCGCAGTAATAGACTACTGTTTAATAACTCATGTTGGGAGCGCCAATCAATAAATGATTTGATGTTTCAAAATTGATTCATTTTATGACACCTTTCTTCGTGAGGAAGAAGACATATCTACACTCATACATTCTTCAACAGCAGTCAGCTTCTTTGAGCTCCGTCTGTGACTGTGCCATAGATCCACCAACGATTCTGTTATTATTCCCTCTGGGATCCCACAATGCACCACAACCCATGCTCACTCCCACAGGGCCTGCTTTAGTGTAAAATAAGACACAAAAAGGAGTGAAGGCAGCAGTACACCATTCCATTCGCTCGATTCTTTCTCATTCCATTATCTCTATTCTTTCCACCACCCTTCTCTACCCCCCCCCCCCCCCCCCTCACGCCCTTCTCTCTCATGCTCTCATCTCTACCCCTCACGCCCTTCTCTCTCATGCTCTCATCACTAACACCCCCCCCCCCCCCCCCGAGTACCTGTGAAGGGGATAATGATGTGCTGCCTGTGGGCTGAGGCCGATCAAGGTGATGCTGTCTCAGCTCATCTCTGAGCTGCTGCATATGAGACACAACTCCTTCATCGTGGTGTCAGCTAACCTCTCCCCAACCGCTTCTGGTTGATGTCGATGTCTGGTTGAATACCTATCCAAGCATCCTGTTCTCTCATTCCAATAAGGAGCTCATTGTGTCCACACAGAGCTTTCATTGAATTATTGTCAGAGTCTCCATCCACTGATTAAACTTGTGTTATCGTGCCAAAACAATTATTCCTGAACCCCATAGAGCCCATATGTCTGTCCTCTCCAACTTGCCAGAAATGTTTAAAGGTAAAGGTAGTGAATTTAGGGGATGTTCATATCTTATCTAGATAGGTTCCCCCTTAGAGAATAGGGTCAAAAAGCATATTTCTATTTGTCTGTACTTGTTCATAGTTAGGTCAGAAACACATAGTCAGAATCAACAACAAAGCAGCCAAGAGGAGTCTGTAGAGACCCATAACCTATAATCAACAGAGTGAAGCCAAACAATGGACCTCTGCTCTGCCAAGGTCATTTGAATCCCACTGAGAGGTTTCAAGGCACACACAAATGCCATATTGCCTTACTATAGAGAGTGTACACAAACCTTCTTTTGCACCGCAGGCAAATTGGCTTAAATCACCAGAACCCAGTGGTTTTGTGTGCACTAGTCGTGTCTGTTTACTGAAGCCTTCCTGGCCCAGGCCAGGCTATTGCTTGCCTTGTGGTCAAGACATTTGCCCACACACTGGGAGAGAGAACAGTTAATGCAGTATCATTCTTAGCCACAAGAGGGTGCTCTGATGACTTAATCGCAATCTCATTTGAGAAAACTCAACTTTGATGTGTCATCTGATGATCTCTTTACTGCACACATTGTCTGAACCAATACAAAGAAGAGATATTTACTGCCATCTAGATCACATAAGTATTCGCCCTCTTGTCTCAGTAACGTGACACATCAGTCCAACGAAGGCCAAAGAAAAAAGAAAAGCAGATAGAGTCAGAGGAACATGGCTAGGTACCGGCAAATTTGGTAGAAATACCCTTTTAATTATGTAATGTAATCTTTGTCGTGGATTGGACTAACTAATCAATTAAAGATATACGTGAGTTGCCAGGCTCACAATAATTAACCACTAAGAGTACATGAAAACAACATTGCCTCAGTTTATTAAGAGCTCTGAGAGAAGCGTGATACAAAGCAAAGTCATACCTCAGTTCTGAGAGGGTACTTCCCCATACGTCTTATAGTATACAACAATAAGGAAGAAAAGATGTTATCACTTCTCAGTGGTTTATCAACACAAACACATTTCCATCTATGAGGTGGAAGCTGTGAACATTGAACAGGTTGACTAGTATAGCCCAGACTTGTGGTTTTCCTATTTTCCAAGTAAGAAGCTACAACACCCTTGCACTCTTAGACATGAGAGTGCTCACAATACATAAAACATGCGCAGAACACGTGATTACAACAAAGTACATTGGTGAAATTGTTTATTATAGAACATTTTCCTCCCATCTCTTGTTGATCATTTTATATAATTGTGAAGTAATGCACATTGTGTTTGTGATTTTAGCCCTTTTTTTTTTTTTACCCTAAATTGACAATTAAAATGTTTTGAACATTGAATCTGAACATGGCTAACGGACCATGGCCTCAGAGGTTGACGTATTTCGCTGCAACCATAGCCCATTCCATTTAACTGAGGCATAGGCCGACATCTCTTACAACTGATATTTGGCTTGGACACAGGGATTCAGCATCACCCTGTTGGCTCCAGCATTATGATGAGGGCTCCAGAGCCTAATCCACCCTGAAACCAGATGCAACACTTACAGTTTACAGATCAAGATTTAGGAGGTGGGTGTAGGTACACCCACACCCCATGTCGCAACATCCAGCACAATGAGACTGAGATCTCCTCTGTTTGTTTTCCTTGTTGAGCCTCATTAACTGTTTCTGTGGAGCACTGATTCCCTCCTGCCAAGTGTTTTTTTTTTTTCACCCAAGTAAATGCCACTTATGTCACCAATAGCAGGGTGAGATCATTCCCCCCTGCCTGTGTAGACTCACAGGACATAACCAAGATAAACTAATAAGAAAACAAAGCTCTGAGATAAGGGAATGGGCTGCTGCTGCTGCTGCTGCTGCTGCTGCTGCTGCTGCTGGTAGGGAATAAAAGGAAGTTTAAACACAGAACAGAGGTGGTGTCTCTGCTGTAAAATGTTGAGTTTCTGTTAATGGGCTTTTGGTGGATTTCACATCAAGTTTTACATCAAGAGTTTGTTGGCTCCAATTCAATTTTCTCACCCTGACTGTACTCTCTCACACACACACACACACACACACACACACACACACACACACACACTCTGTCTCTCTCACACACACACACACACACACACACACACACACACACACACACACACACACACACACACACACACACACACACACACACACACACACACACACACACACACGCACACACTCACGTGTAATGCTTCCACACCACACATGCTAACCCACTATACATAAATCTGACCAAATTTCCAAAGTAATAGCACAGGCATGGTGCTCCAATGGATACTGGAAAAAAAGAGATGTACAACATGGAAACTTTGTTGCTATGGTGAACCAAAACAAACTGTGAGTGCGAAATGTCTTGTCTACTCCATGGCTGTTTTCCTGGCTGTTCTCCAGTGCATGCTTTCAAAAACACACAGCCACACTCAGGGTTACTTCAAACCTAAATAAAATCAAGGATGGAGGGCGATGAAAATAATCCCCTCCAGTTAACAACAGGAGGACAAATGAGTGTCCTTTATTGAGAACTTCTGCCTGGTCAGCACCCAGGGGACACAGTGTCCCATGTCAGAGCCCTCTTGGCTCCTTGGCGGAACGTGTGGCCAGGGCAGACGGAAAGTCTCCCTCATCCTCCTCCTCCTCCTCTCGTATTGCAGGCTTTTCCTGTGTCTCATTCTACCTCTCTTTCTTTCTCTCTTTCTCTCTCTCTCTCTCTCTCTTTCTCTGTGCTTTCCATTATATGACAGACATTTTTCCCCCCAGTGTGCTCTTGTGTTCTAGGCAGGGGAGCTTGGTCAGCGATCTCCCAATGCCCTCCCTCTGCTCCTAGATCCACTGCAACCCATTCTTTCCCCTTTCATAGACTCAGAGCTTGCCAGTTTGGTCCTCAGAACCAGACATGGGCCCTTAAGACATGAACCCCCCGCGTTTAGAGTCTGATATCATACTCTCCCTGCATGTACTGTAACAGCTATTGTTCTATATGGAGGGAAAGAGGCAGAGTACTGATGAACATCTGGACATGATCTAGACTGATACTGAACTTACTCCATGTGCACATACAGCTACTGTAGCGGAGGTGATTTGGAAACACACTCTTGTGATGAGGTAGCCCTGCTTGAGACAAGTATCACCCTCAGACCTTGAGGATGTCCTCTTAGACAATAATGGTGGACCCTTGAGTTTTGAATTATAGAAACAACGTGCTCATTCAAAATGTATTTACAAAGTACTGTTCGGGTGTTCGGGTGCTGAATCCTTTTAGAATGTCATAGCAAATAAAGTGTGGACAGGACTCCAATTGATAAGCTTTAAATCATCATTTGAATGCACATACCATTTCGGAATGTGCTTTCCTCAGTATGCATGTAGTACGCTTGAGTCTTTCATGATGGGCACCCAGGTTCAAACCCCATCTATCACATAACATTTACTTGTATAGAAGTGTTTACAATTGAAAGGTGATGTGGGTAGGTATTCATTTTCTCTTATTTTGGACTTTTAGTGTGAATAGATCTGTACAGGGTAGACATCTGGTGGTCTTTTAGGAAACCTTGAAATGTTGTTGATTGTGAACATTCAGAATGTCCGCTTTACTTTGCACTGTGTCTCCATTTAACTCTATGTTCATTTAGCCTCACAGTTCACACTGTTTGTTGGATGTTCTTGCTTGGCATGTGGCAGGGTGTGTGTGGTGTGTTCTGATGTGTGTTCATACATCTCTAAAACTCCTATGTATAGACGTCCTTGAACATGCTATAATAATATTTCCCACAAACTGATTCCATACTGAGACAATCCCCTCCAGATGGACCTTTGCTGTGGTTGTGTGATTGCCATCTATGTAATGTGAGGGGAAATCCAAGTCTTTATCGTCTCCACCAGGGCAGCCATCACAGCACACAGATCTGGGTGGAGGTGCAGGATATAAGATTTAGGGCTTCATACAGAGCACTGTGGGAACAGTTGACCTATCCCAAACCAGGCCATGGAACACTACTGAATATGTAATTGACTGTGACAGAGTGGTGGTGTCTGCAAGCAAAGATGAATGTTTACTTTTTGATGTCCGTTTGGATTTCAGATTACAGTGCCTTCGGAAAGTATTCCGACCCCATCACTTTTTCCACATTTTGTTGTGTTATAGACTCAATTTAAAATGGATTAAATTCAAAGAATTTGCCATCAATCCATACATAATACGCCATGATGACAAAGCGAAAACATGTTTCTTGAAATTTCAGTAAATTTATTAAAATTGAAATACAGAAATACCTCATGTACATAAGTATTCAGACCCTTTGCTATGACACTCTTAAAATGAGCTAAAATGAAAAAATGTCATCAACAAATCACTCAATAAGTTGAATGGAGTCCATCTTAATGCAAGGGTAATAGTTCATGTAATTTTGGAATGAATATCTTTTTTTATAGGGTCTCTGATGTAAATTGATATGCAACGACAAAAGTCGGAGTTGTTAAAATCTTAAAATACAGAATTGATGGACACCCTCAAATTGGTTACATAGAGTGCTTTACAGATTACTCTCTCTCTCTCTCTCTCTCTCTCTCTCTCTGGTCTTTCAATACTTATGCAAAGATTAAAGGAAGAGTGTGGCTCTGTTTGACCATATCAATTTAAAACAGGCTGCATCTATTTTACTCCAAGAGATTCACGCTGACCAATACAACCAGGTGCAGTGGCACATTGACTGGAAGGGGCATGTTATTCTCAGTCATGGCTCTAATGTTGAGTGGGGGTTGCCATCCTTTTATCTCAAGGGTTGCCATGGCAGGTTACTGCTACAATGGAAAGTATACCAGGGCTGCTAATGAGTGTTGATGCAACATCAGGGGATCAGCATTTAATTTTCATGAATGTATATGCACCCATTGTAGGTTCCTACTGCCCTCTGTTTTTTGAAAAATGATCAAATGCCCTCAGA
>NC_139657.1:15645998-15668498 GCF_951799395.1 Argentina silus | reverse complement strand
AGTTGTTAGCGTTTCATCCCTACCTCTTTCTGTATTACCATAAGAAAATGCCAATGCCGAGTTTTTCAATATTTTTTTATCCATGAGCATCCCTTATCTGAGATATTTGCTGGCTCTTAAACAAAGCCACGCATTGCCAATGCCGAGTTTTTTTAATGAATTGTTATCCATGTCTCTTATCTGAGATAGTTGCTGGATCCTAAACAAAGCCACACTTTGCCAATGGCAAGTTTTTGAATGATTTTTTCTTATCCATGAGCGTCTCTTATCTGAGATATTTGCTGGATCCTAAACAAAGCCACACATTCCTTAAAATACTGTAGATGGAAAAGCTCTGAGCCCAGTAATTGTGCAGTTAAAAGTTTGGCAGTCAGAGGCTGTTGACAGAGCCCAGTGTTAAAGTGTTGTGGATGAGGTTGACTCTGAGGCATCTGAGTCATCCACTGGCCCTCTGTGACTGTTTAAACCGCTGCAGGGCACAAATCAGAAATGAGTTAATCATGCAGTCGCTGTGCTGCTGATGTGTCTACCATACAGTATCTCCTTGACCCTGTCTTCTCCCCCTGGCTACTTGGTAATGCAATACACAGACACACAGTTAACTAACACCTTCAATTTGTGGTGTCGATAAAAGAAAAAACATGTTTTTGAGGTACAGGTAATAAACTACAACTACTAAAATGACAATAATGAGGATGTTTCCCTTTGGCAATGAGAGCTTTGCCAAAGTTTACAACTTACCTGATTTAGCAGCAATTACAGCAGCTAGACTGAAACAATATATACACTTGTGCTCTTGTTTTGCAATTGCTTTGACGATCAGCAGATGAAGGATGAAATTTGTTGAGCAACACAGCAAATAGTTTGCAATTATTCCCAGAGGGATAGCTATGGTTGTTATGCTTTTCCAAGAGGAGCAGAGGTGCTTGTACACCAGGGCCAAGACTTCAGGGTGAAGATAGTCAGAGAGAGAGAGAGAGAGAAAGAGAGAATGAAAGAAGAGAGAGAGAGAGAGAGAGAAGAGCGAGAGACAGACAGACAGACAGATAGACAGCAGACAGACAAAGAGAAAGCTATACGAGAGAGGATCCTTTCAACTATGTGAGGCTCAGTCCAGCAACAGGCTGCTTCAACATTCTTTCCTGTTAGATGTCGGGCTCTCCCTCCTTTCTGCTCCCAGCAGTCCTCTGTTCTTCCTACACACTTCCTACTGTCCACTAAATGATCTGTGTCCTCATGGCTTATTGGAGTTGGCTCCCCAGAGGGCTGGTCTGGGCTAATGGGTAGTTAGCAGTGGGAAACAATGCCAAGGTCATTTACAAAGAGATGAGAGAAAATATAGATTGAGAGGAGAGGGGAGGGGTGAGGAGAGAGGGGTAAGGGGAGATTGGAGAGGAGAAAGGAGAAATGAGGGGAGAGGGAAGAAGGGGAAGTTCTAGGGGTTAGGGTTAGGGTTATGGTTAGTTTATCATTGAAAAGAAAATTAGTCTGCAATTGAGTATTTGGAAAATAAAATATCATATTATCTAAAAGAGTTCATGCCAAGTCACAAGTCGTGACAAATCATAATAAAGGCATAGTTCAGGCTCCTGTTTGACCTACATTTCAGTGTTTATACATGCAAACTCCATTTCACTCAAGTGGATAATAGAGTGACATGGGTATGTTTTTGAAGGAGCTTGTGGTTTCCTATTGAATTGAGGTTTATTTAAAGCAGTACGTAGGTTGTCCAGGGAGATCTACTATATGTTTGGGATCATAGTACATGTGCACTTAGCTACACACGCACACGCAATACCAACAGAAGCCCCGGGGGAGTTTCCTGTTCCATGCCGCTAAATCGCTCAGGCTCCAAAATACCAGACAGCTGCTCTGGGCAGGCAGCAAGGAGTACACACACACACACACACACACACACACACACACACACACACACACACACACACACACACAGACACGCACACACACGCACACATTGCAGCTGTAGAATCAGCTATTTTTTCCACAGCCAATGTCACATCAGCTACAACGGCAAGGGCAGACGATTTAGTTCGGTAGCAGATGTGACATGTCATCTTATTGGTAGGGACATTTACTTACACAACCGCTTGTGTCATACAACAAAGACAAAGAGAGTGACACAAACGTTTTTTCCAATGAGGAACACAGCACTCCTGAATCACAACACAGACATGAACACAGCCAGTCAGCAAGCCATAGAATATGGAGATGTTTATTGACTATGACATAACTCCGCACACAAGATGGTGTTAATCTCTAATGCAGTTCGAGCTCAATGCTTCATCTTAACTCAGCACCCCACAACGCTTCCATGCTCAATCTCTCTTGGTGACGGTCTCTTTTGTGAGCTTAATGGGCCTCAGCTGTGGTTGCAGGCTTGGGTGGAGGAGATAGCCAAGCACAGTCAGTTGTCCTGGTATGGTGCTGTCACTGAGGAGAGGGAGAGCAGCAAGACAATGGAGGTTTTAGTGTTGAGGAGTACAGTATGCACAGCTGCATCTCGCAAATCATTTGGATGTGAAATAAGAGCTGAACCACACCAGTCATCTGAGAGAAAGGGAGGGCACCATGACTTCACAGATGTGAACCTGAATCAAGGTCAATGTTTATAGACAACAAATAAAACATGCTTGTGGCTGACCTTGAATTTGACCCAAAATGGATACCTTGGAAGACTGGAAGACTGCCAATCGAGTGATATTTTTATCTTTATTTTATTTAACCGTTGTTTATACAGGGGAAACACACTGAGGTTTAGGGTAAGGCTTAATTTGCAGGTGCACCATAGGTTTCAACGGTTTAAGAGTAGTGGCTGCTGCATTTTGGTAGATGATGAGAACCGGACCAAGAATTGATCCTTATGGAACACCCTTCGTTATATCCAAAAAACCTGATTTAACACCATCAGTTAATACATACTGTGTTCTGTTCATTAAATCATTTTCAAACCATCTACATGAAGCCTGATCCAGGCTTATTTCAGACAATCTCTGAATGAGTAGGTAATGGTCGACCGTATCGAATGCCTTGTAGAGATCTATAAATAAGAGTCGGCATGGGTTGGCATGCTGCCAGTGTTGGAGTCGATGCTGGTTTATGGATAATATTATGATGTTGGCTTATACAATTTTACACAGCAAGCACACACTGTACTGTGTATCAGTCAATATTGATTATCCTCCAGGGCTCATAGAGACATACATACATGCGTGTGTGTGTGTGTGTGTGTGTGTGTGTGTGTGTGTGTGTGTGTGTGTGTGTGTGTGTGTGTGTGTGTGTGTGTGTCTGTGTCTGTGTGTGTGTGTGTGTGTGTGAGAGAGAGAGAGAGAGAAAGAGAGAGAGAGAGAGAGAGAGAGAGAGAGAGAGAGAGAGAGGATAAGAGAATGCCTTAGTGAGTGAGTGAGATAGTTAGTGAGTTTATGACCACTCCTGTATGCTGTGTGTGACCTGTGTGGTGTAGAGGGGGGCAGCAGAGTTGTACTGGGGTCAGAAAAACCCTGCCAACCCTAAGATGTTCCACGACTGATTCTGCTTGCCCGTAATAATAATGATGTCAGCTACTAGATCCACATCTAACAACCTGTGCCTAATGATGGCAAAAGGGGTGTGTTGTATTTAAAAGAGACCCCCCACCAGACGCTTCCTTGAAGATGCTATTTTCGTGTCTCGGGCTCCTTGACATTCAGGTCGGAGCACATCTTTGAGAAGCACAACATCTGGGATGGAAAATGCAGATACCAATTACATAAGCCCAGAAAAACCACACAAACCACAGAGAGATCCGCACGCCCAGCCAAAAGCCTGGAAAAATACGTTCAGTGGAGTTCAGTAGAGTTTCTTTGTTCTAAACTGTGAGCTGCACAGTTACATTAGGCTAGCAGGAATGTGTACCAGAAGCAACCCTATCACATATTTGTAGGATGTGAGTCGAGAAGAAAAGAGAGAAAGACACAGACATTATTGCAAAATACCAAGACTTGTCCAGGTATAAGCCATAAAATAATGCACTTTGTGCTTTGTGCCTGCCAGATCTGCATATGGTTTGCATATAGAGAATGGCATCGTACTGTGATCGCAACACAGTCTCCTAATTAAATCTGTATGACGGATATATGATATTTTTGGACGATACTTCAACAACTTACATGAGAGTAAGTGCCTCTTGCGTGACTTACGTAAAAAGTTCATATTTATTAACTTTTAATTGCATGGCAGTTAGGTAGTATAAGGCATTAACTTCAAATGTGTATCGTTTTGGTTTGATGAGCGGACCCAGGTGCGGTGCATATAAAGAAGACAGATGAGTAGGCAGCCATACCAAACAGAAGGATTTTTACTTGAAAGTAGATACAAACACGGACTTAACTCAAAAACAAAAGGGAGAAAACTAAGTCTCCAAAACAGTACTCGTATACAGTATATTCAATGGGTTACGTATCTTAAGCGACCAACACACGGTGCACACACTGTGCAGACTGAGCGGGGAGTGAAGGGAAGTGAGGGTACATAAAGCAACCGTGACAATTAAACACAGGTGCAGGTGATTAGTCCATGAGTGAGGCGACACAATGGGTGGCTGGAGGGAGACACCTAGGGACAGCACTGGGGAGTGCAACCCCCGTCCGTAACACAAATGGTTAAGGTTAGGGTACGTTGTCAGGGGAAAACATTAGCAAACATTAGCATTTGCAAGAATAATATTGTTGAGTAGTGCTATTTAAACCAGCGATCTGCTGGGTTTCAAGACAAGTTATTACTGCCTACACCACCCCACCAACCCCAATATCCTTATACGGCGTTCTGCTTTCTGTATTGCCAGTATTGCTATATGCGTCAACCAAGACACCTAATTACCTAGGCACAAGATGCTGGCATCTGTTGTGATGCACATATATCAAGACCCAAAGAGACGAGACAAGATTAATGCAGGTAAGAGAACATTGTGAAACAAAACACAAATATGAATCAAGTGTTCAGATTCAAAGAAATCAAGGTGGTCTTAGATTTAACAGTTCCTGAGTTGAGATGGAATGAAATTTCCTGGTCTGCTATTTCCGAATATGCTCTCTCAATTATGTTGTCAGGCATGGCATCTGCAGAAAACACCTACTTGTATGATAATTATTACCAATATGGTACTGATGCAGAAGGAGGCTCACACACAAGCACACACACACACACACACACACACACACACACACGCGCACACGCACACACACACGCATACGCACACGCACACACACAACACACACACACACACACACACACACACACACACACACACACACACACACACACAGTTCACACCAACACTTATGGTTGCCCTTGTAAAAATCCGCCCACAAAATTGTTACGATCCAAAGTATATTCTTTGCAGGTGTGGAACTGAAACTCTAATGAATGCATGTGTACAGTATAGGGCAGTAAGCCATATCTCTCTGATTTGCATACGTTCTGATTGCCAGGCGCAAGCCAAAGCACGGCTATGGAAGAGACATGTCATGGCACAGTCTTAGTAAGCAGTCATTATGACTTGGGGGGCTCTCAGCTGAGATAGAGATGCATTCCAAGATGATCTAGCACCGAGAGAGAACGTTCCGTCATGCTCTGGGAAAACACTACGGTGCTTATCAACAGGCCTTTGCCTCGGTAAACAGAATCCATTCACTGAGTGTAAACACTGAAAATGAGACAGCTTGTGTACATTGGCCTCTGGGAGGAAGATAGATACCTTTCAAGGAGTGAGACTAGAAGTAATAATGTAATTATATAATGTCAGGGGATACCCAGTTGGATTGTCCTCAGCTGGTGTAGGAATGTGCTTGGGGCAGCTGGTCAATACAACTAGGGACCACAGAGCATTATTCCCAGCACGTCCAAAGACAAGGGACGACATGGCGATCGATATGATGACAATACCAGACAACCTCATAAAACCTGTTGACCCTTTGTTGTTTTCTGCCTTATAGTAGTTCTCACAGCATAACCAATAAGCCTGTTCTACAAGCCCCAGTTAAAAGGGCAGTAAAACTGTCCCATAAGCAGAGCAGAGAGACCCCTGAGAGAGTGTTCTGTTCACTCACAATTAGATCATTCAGTGGTAATCTGCAGGCTTTGAATGGTTTAGAATACTGTAAGTATATTAATCACATTGGTCTACCAAGACTTGTGTTCTGCATGATTTAGCAACAGTACACTTTTAGATTATTGTGTGGGGAATCTAGAGAGACAGCGGCCAATTAGAAAATAATGACAGCACTGATATCAGTCTAATGACATTGTGGCTCTAATTTGATATTACCTGGCCTCAGTCTTGATGCTCTAATCATAGCAATGGTGGTGATTAGTTGATTGTTTTTGCCTCCCTTTGGTGCTGATGTATGCCAGTGAATTTAAACAGACCTAAGTTTGGGTGGACTCCAGGTTCCCAGAACCCCAGAGGCAAAAATACTGCACCCAGACACTTCTGTTCAAATCACAGGCTCCACAGTCACTGTTGCCTATATAGATTCCTTCCAGACTTCTAAACCAACAATACAGACAAAAATAGTGTCAAAGATGATATTTCTGAGCGGTGGCTTGCTGATTATTGCGTTGATTCTGTGGAATGCAGACATCTACAGGAATTGTGACTTTGTGAAAGCATCTGGGTTAATGCCCAAGGAACAATGGTGGTGTTTTGTGCTGTGTGTGTGAGTGTGTGTGTTTGTGTGTGTGTGTGTGTGTGTGTGTGTGTGTGTGTGTGTGTGTGTGTGTGTGTGTGTGTGTGTGTGTGTGTGTGTGTGTGTGTGTGTGTGTGTAAACTGACACACGCTTTCTCTCCCTCGGCACGCAGGATGAGGCCATTCCCTTTAATGCCTGTGGTTCTCACACTTCATATGAGGAAATCCACAAAAATGTCCATTCAAATATAAACTGAGTTAATCTTTTTTCAGTCACAGAAAGGCTGACAGACACCTTAAAACTGAAGACAAACACACAATGCAAAGGAGTAAATGGTGATGGCAATGAGGCCACTGGGCCACATGTGTTCTGACCACATAAAGACACAGAGGGGATCTCAGAGAAGGGACATGGTTCTTGAGCAAGAGGCTGGTGGTTGCTTGCACAATTGTCCTAAGGCATCAAACAGGAATAATACTGTAATCCTGTAATCCTGAGGTCAGGCTGAAATCATGACACTGACGGATGGGCAGGATTCCCCCTGGCTGCCATTCCACTTGTATGCGTCTAATAGGAGGTTATAGTTAGTTATACATTCAAAGTAACCCCTCATTATGGGGTTATTATTATGTTAAGAGCTGTACAAACAAAGTACAACAGCAAGGCCATTGAAGACTGTCCTTACTTAGCACCCATACAGTTGACCTAGACTGTTATGCAATCCATACTGTGAGTGATTAATTCGAGAGTATGACATTCCTGAGTGTCCTTCAATGGCAAAGGAGGTTGTTAAGAAGGCCAAATAGCGGCTGCCAGCTGGAGAAAGATATAATTTATGGTTAAATTAATGTTTAAGGACCAGAGAGATGTGGGGAATATTGGGAGGGTTATCTCATAACATTCCAGGACATCTGTACATGTCTTCTCCAGCTGACGGTCCACAAACAGCCTCTCACAGATTAATCACCACTACAGCAGTAACTCTAACAATTCCCCAGAGAAGTGTGTGTGGGTGTGTATGTTTATTTTTTTTTTATTTTTTTACTATAATTTACTTATTCACCAGGGTGATTTGTGTCACTCTTTGTGTAGGGAAGGTACGTTGTTGGGTGGGGTGGTGTGGGTTAAAACATGTCAAAACACCGTTGGGGTTGTTTACAGACCAGCTCTGCAAAAGGACTATGGGCCTCCCAGATTGAACAGTTTGCCTGCATTCATACCACATACACTGTAGATGAAATGGAATAGACAAAGACAGGGAACATTTAAGTTCCCTGGAGGAGAGAGAGAGAGAGAGAGAGAGACTTAGGAGGAGACTTCCTCTTACACTGCAACAAATACACAGATATAAAAGCAACATTCTTCCCCCAAATTATGAACAACTACAAGAAATTTGAAACACAAACAGACAAAGAAAGAGAGAGAGACAGAGACAGAGACAGAGACAGAGAGAGAGAGACAGAGCAAGAGAGACAGAGAGACAGAGACAGAGACAGAGAGAGAGAGAGAGAGACAGAGCGAGAGAGACAGAGAGACAGAGACAGAGACAGAGAGAGAGAGAGAGAGACAGAGCGAGAGAGACAGAGGGAGAGACAGAGACCTAGGTTGTTATCATTGGAGAGGTAGTGGGAGGGAATGTGTAGAATGCTCAGAGAAGAGCGTTCCGTGATGACACAGTGCCAGTGCAGTCTGAAGTTGCTACTCCTGTCTCATCTCTTTCCACATTCACCTCAGATGAATTTCCACTTGTCTCTGCTGCAGCTTTTAACTCCACAATTTCATAATCAAAACTGTTTTGTTTGAGATGTGCTGAAATCAACCGTTTGCAACTAAATTGTCCCTAGATTTATTAGCTGCCAAATTCACAGAGGAGGAGAAGGTTATACCACTGACACATAATTCAATGTAGTTTAGGATTAATGATCTGATTTCATATGGGTTTGCCAATTCTACAGGACAATGACTTGGCCATTATGGCATTTGCCATTACCAAGTTAATGATGTCTGATGTAATAAGAAAACACACACAGCTGAATAGGCGGAGGAGGAAAATTAGGATAGACTTTCCTCAAATGAGAGGCTGCAACCATATGGCAGTGGGAATACACACACACACACACACACACACACACACACACACACACACACACACACACACACACAGTCCCTCATCATCACTCACGTCCTCACCTCTCTCCGAACACCATGGCTGTGTTCAAAATCCTTCTTTCTGCACTCCCTTTTCCCTCCTGACTCCAATAGTGTTTTCTCACTAAGCTCTGGCTTGCTACTGCATAGTGTTAGGTGAAGTTATCCCCACAGGGTTTCATGATCTTTTTCAGTATCCTACAATCAGTAGAAGTCAAATTAGAACACACATGGCTTTAACCAAAGCCATATACAGTAAACATACAGTATATGAGTTAGGCTAAAGCTAAAATGAGCATGCACATCGTTAGAGCTGTGAATAGTTATCGTTATAGCTCATTTGACTGGTTTGGCAGATAACCCTGAATGCTACCTCAAAGGCTGACCATTATTTGGCAGACAACTCTGAATGCTACCTCAAAGGCTGACCATTATTTGGCAGACAACTCTGAATGCTACCTCCAGGCTGACCTTTATTTGGCAGATAACTGAATGCTACCTCCAGGCTGACCTTTATTTGGCAGATAACTGAATGCTACTCCACGCTGACCTGTCTGTTTTGCTCCCCAGACTACAGATACCTGTACAACCACTGCCCGGGCCCTGAGTGGAACGCCATGTGCAGGGGCTGCTGTGAGTATGATGTGATCCGCTGTAAATGCCCCCTCCAGGGAACCCCGGTCGGCTACGCCGTGCCCTGCTGCCGCAATGCCGCCAACGAGTGTGACCCCTGCATCATACACCCAGGTAAGACTACTTCTACTCTTCAGTCCACACCTCCATGTTGGCTCTGGTATCTGATGCACCTGAGGGAAACACCTCCATTTTGGATCTGTTTCTCTGTAAAGATTAGATTAGATTAGATTCAACTTTATAGTCATTGTGCAGAGTACAAGTACAGAGACAACGAAATACAGTTAGCGTCTAACCAGAAGTGCAAAAAAGCAGAAAGTGCAGTGTGAACAGTATATACAGGTAGTGCAGTATATGAGCAGTATAGTAGTGCAGTATAGTATAAGTAGTGCAGTGTAAGCAGTATCTGAATTAGTAGTAGCATTATAAGCAGAATAAATAGGATGCAGTATGAACAGTGTAAGCAGCATGTGAGCTGTATAGGCAATGCAGTCAAGCAGTATATATGTTTGATACATATTCATGGTGGTTCTTGTTGTTGAATACATGGACCATGGCATCATTTTGCATGTTAAAGTTGATTCACATCTAGTAGAACTGTGAAACACACCTCTATATTGGCTCTGGTATAAACCTGTGAAGCTCATCTCCATTTTGGCTCTATGAAGACAGCCTATGGAGCACACCTCCATCTTTCATCTATCTATCAACTAGACTTGTTTTAGTTTTGTAGTGTGTTTTCATGAAAATATGCACTGTGTCTGGTCCAACATCAGATGAGACCCCTTTTCCTGGACAGTTATTGGCAGGAATTCACTGAAACACAGCAGTGAAGGATCTCAGGTGGATCTTTGATTCATAAAATGATCAATGAAATGATGAATGATGAAATGTGTGTTTGTGTGTGTGTTCTGTTCTGTGTTGGGCTACATACACACACACACACACACACACACACACACACACACACACACACACACACACACACACACATACACGTAACCACCTGGAGATACAAGTCTCACATGTTTTTTTCACAGCTTGCCTGTCCTCACATTTTCAATGATAGGAATAACAGCTGTTCATGTTCAATAACATACCTGAACGTTCATTTTTACAGTAAAATCCCTAAGACTGTACTTTTAAAAGGTCTACAGTCGTAAATCCATCACGCCCGTCTCTAACCTGACTATGTCTGTACAATGATAGAGGAGTCATGAGAGAGAGTTATATGATGTTTCCATTGATACCTTTTAAACAGTGCATAGTCCTGCTGTCTCCACTCTGTCTTCAGGAAGTCCACAGAATAACCCCAAAGTGAAAATCCATCCTCCCTCAAACTCAAACCATTAGGGTGATGTTTTCTGAACATTTCTATTTCAGAAAGCAGAAATGTGTTTATGCTGTTCTGTCACGGTGGAACAGGAGCCTGATGACTTTAGCAGGTCTGATGTAAAGAGCTACAGGGGGAACAGAGTAGGGGGATGAAGGGTTGGGGGAGAGGGGACGAGGCAAACTCTTTGTAAAAAGTCAAAACAACATTGAGAATGTATCACACTGAATGTATCACACTTCTTGAGAAGGGTTTCAGAAAGAGTTCAGTCACTTCTCATACTGTGCTTCACTCTCTCTCTCTCTCTCTCTCTCTCACTCTCTCTCTCTCTCTCTCTCTCTCTCTTTCTCTCTCTTTCTTTCCCTCTCCCTACTCTTTCTATTTTTATTCTCAGGTTGCAGCATATTTGAGAACTGCAAGCGCTGCAACAACGGGACATGGGGTCCGAGGGATGATTTCTTCGTCCGTGGGAAGTACTGTGCTGAGTGTCGACCTGGCTGGTCTGGTGGTGACTGCTTGAGTGAGTACACTCATCCTCCTCCATCCTCCCATCTAACCACACAACACCCCCATGCCTCTACAGTATATACACAAACTGTACTGTACCCACCACATACCAATCAGTAACCATGGCTGGGATGTCTGCATCTGGGGCAAATGTGTTTTAGGTGGGGGGAAATCCTCAGAGGTTTTCCACACCAGTAGCTGAAATGACAAGTCAAAATACTGTTTAGTGAACATCCTGGAATCTCACAATATTGTTTGATATGTCATATTTGCATACAGTGTAGCTTTTGCAATATGCAAATACAGTGCTGTGGGGCACAGGAAGAAAGACAGTTTCATCAAGTTTCATTCACCTGGCATGTATTTGCAAGTCTTGACTCCATGCCTTGAGTTTCTATTTATTTTGTTTATTTTAACCATTCCACATTTGCCTCCTCTCTCGCCCTCCTGAAATGTACTACCAAGTGGCATTTACATCATGTTGTTATTCTAACACTTTCTCTGTAACTTCACTGTCATTACTGGCTGTAGACCTACATGGCAACTGTAGTCATTACACAGTATGATGTAATATGATACAACTAGGAATTAAATGGCAACTGGAAAAAAGGTTAAAATTCCATTGCATGGTAGGACTGTGAGTGTGAAGGGTAAGTGTGACCTGTAATGTTTTCCTCTTTGCAGAGTGCGGAGGAGTGATCCACAAACGTCAGGGCCACCTGGTCCTGGAGAGTTACCCCACCAATGCCCGCTGTGAGTGGACCATACAGGTGGACCGCCCATTCACCATCGACTTCAGGTGGGCAGCCAGGAGTACTTGTGAGCAACATATAGAATCTCAGAGCAGGCTGTTGCATGTGTACACCAACAGTGAGGAACACGACTTGGCTCTGCCAACAACAGCGGTCACATATGGTCATATATGGCCTCTTTGCTGTCCAACTGAAATACATATAGTTGACCCATTTAAGACAAATTAGTTTTCCCCATTTTGTGGGGGTATGTCATGGGCCAAGACCAAGACCATAGTTTGGAAAGCACTTCTGCTCTCTCAGTCAAGTGAAACTTTCAGTTTCTATTATTTTCGACATTACACAAACATTTTTACAGGCAAGCATTTATGTGAGGGCTTTCACGATAAAAAAGACACATTGAACTGCATTCAGGCTGTATGCACAATATGTACAATAATTGGTTGGTGCGTTGAAATAAAGAATATACAGTGTACACAATAATAATGACAGCATTTTTCCCTTACACATAAAGCTCAATGTTAAACTTCACAACCGTGACAGTCTCAGAGAGCAAGGCCAAATCCCTGCTCTGATGACAAATGTATCTGCAAGCACAGCAGAGAAAACATTGTTTCCGGTCCAGCTTTGGGTTTCAGTTACACACGCACACTAAAGTGAAGAAATATGGCCTCTATCACTTTTTTCATGTCATTTATGACATACACGCCACAGAGACCGTAAATTAAATAGTGCTCTCTTCATGTTGCTGTGCTCATAGATGGACTAATGAAAGGTTATTCATTTTGGCATCAGCCTACAGTATGAAAAACCTTACTGGCAGGGTCGTCTTGTATTTATTACTCACTCCACTGGCAACAGCACTCTTATTTATACCCAGTAGTGATGACTCTCACTCCACACAGACAACATACTCACTGAGTTACACACTCACTATTGTTGTACGCCAATGATACTCATGGTTGTTGTCAGTATCTCTGGCCCTCTCTGCCAAAGAGATACTAGGGGACTTGGTGCCATGCCAACACCAGCTATGAAATATTAGGTAATACAGACATTGTTTCTCTTTGAATGCAGAACCAAAGATTTTAAATCTACAGTAACAATAAATATAAGAGCCAAGAGAGATTCTTCTTTCTTTTTCCTCTTGTTCTGTAAAAGGTCACACATACTCTCTCCTCCTCCCTGTATCCAGCTGGGAACCCTCCTGCTGTTCCACCACTAAGCTAAACAGCTCGTTAATTAAGATGATATATTTGAATACATGTGTCTCACCCATTATCCTATTCACTTTAACTCTTGTTAAAACAAGCCCCAAAGCCTCACAAGACCTCTAGTTTCTGGATGACCTTATGGTTCAGCCTATTTTCATGTTTAGGTCATATATCATCTTTCACTATTGGCCTATGAGTTGTCCTCATAGTCCAGTAGTGAAAGCTTCTACGGTTCTCCGTTCTCCAATTTGCTACCACAGCACAGGCTAACAATTAGCAGTGCCATCTCCAATAGCCAGGATTCTGACTGCACTTCGTCCAACATCTCCTCAGAGAAACTTCAAAGAAAGTGTATTCTCCTCTTTATAGACTTGCAACACAGCCTTTTTGTTTTGGTTTCGGTTTCACCTGCCAAGCTCTCCCCTCGCCGGACTGGCACTCCACCGTGGAGTGATTACTAGCTGTCTACAAAAAGTTCCCAGTATCCTAATGGGTACATTGGACATTATATGAATCCGTCCTGTTATGTTTGGTGCCTTGAAATAGGGGGACTCTGGTGAAACCAATATGTAAACAAATACCATCAGATAAAAGCAGAAAATCAATACTTTAACATCATATCACATTTGATTTCAAATCCAAAATTTTGGAGTATACTGTACAGCCAAAAGAAGAAAAAATGCTTCACTGTCCCACCACTTACACAGGGAACTGTACATATCACTGGGTTCAATACAGTATATGCCTTTCAAACTGTGTTTGCATATGATGGAAACTCATGCTTGTCCAGAATAAGTGTTAACTGCAAAATGTCTCTTAAAGTTGGGATGAATAGGTCACTTATCCTTAAGATGTTTCTATTAGATCTACGTATTAGCATGTGTTTTCTATGTTTCTATGAATGAACTCAAACATCCGTCCTTCTTAAAACAAATGGGTAAAATCTGTTAAATTCTTTTCATCAGTGTCACTACCGATCATGTCATATCTCACATTTTTCATGTGCAATTGTCTCATTAGCTTTATACAGTAACAATTGCCTTGTTACCTCAAATTGCTAGTTTTGGACACAGCTATCATCATCAGCTGACAACGTTCTTTCTTTCTTTTCTTTTTTCATCATTTTTTTGCATTGATATATTTCGCAGGCAAGGAAAGCATAAAAAATACGCCTCTGGATGACAAAAAAGAAAACAGACTTTTATCGCCTTGATTTAAAATAAATAATATCTAAAACATTTGAATCTCCACAAACTGGCGGAAATGAAACACTCAATTATCACCTCCATTTAAAAGAAGTGAGTCGTGCAAAGAAGTTGAATCACTTGCCGGCGCCATTAACATGGTCAATAGCTCGGAATGTTCATTCGCACTGAATTACTCGCCTTCATAATAAAAACCATGGGTGTGTGATGGTGCCAGCCAAGGGTGGCACTGCCAGGAAACACCATGCACTCCCTCTTACGATCCAGGGAAAGAGGGATCTGTTAGGAACACAAGAGAACATTCTTTCCTGACACAGTAGGGGCAATAAGGTGCAATAACAAGAAGTTTAGAGCACATTTACTTCAGATTAGTTTTGAGTTGAGCCCAGCGAGAAACCTGTAAAGTCGTTTGATATGGAAAATCGAGGTTGGCTACTGCAATGAAAACTTTCTGGCTCAACTAAACAGAAGAATGACTGAATGGAATACACTGACATTCTGTAGTTGTCAACTGGCTACTGTAAATATCTGCCTTTTAAATGCTATGACAGGTACTTTATCAAATGTGGTTGCAGTCCTTTTATAAAGTGAGACAAATCTCCAAGTTTTCAAGTTGACACTAGGTGTGGCAATTATTGCCAGCATTCCACACTCAAGAGTCAGCCATCAGTACCACTTTAACATAACAACTTGGTGCCACTTTAACCCTAACCCTAACCCTCTATAGGTTATTATACTTCAGATCTGAGTGGCATCACTAAGGCAAATTGAACTGCAACTATCCAACCTCCGTTACATACAGTAACATAGTTATGTTGCATATAGTACTTCCAATGTTCCCTATGTCACTTCCTGCACTCCCTCCTCCCCCTCAGGTTCATGATGCTGAGCTTGGAGTTTGATCACTCATGTCGCTATGACTATGTGGAAGTGCGAGATGGTGATAGCATCAACTCTCGGGTGATTGGGCGGTTCTGTGGGAACGACAGGCCTGCTCCAATCCAGAGCTCCGGCAACTCGCTACATTTACTGTTCGTGTCCGACGGCTACAAGAACTTTGATGGCTTCTTTGCCACTTTTCAGGAGAGCTCAGGTAGGTAGCTATAGTACCTGGGGTGATAACTTCTGACTATCTAAACAGAGCACTCACCCTCAATTTCTGTATTCTGGCCTGTTATCAAACGCATGCAGTATGTAGCTACCAGGGATCCCTGTTTGGCAGCTTCACAGGGAAAACACTCACAACAAACTTCACCTACCACTTTAATACTCATTCACTTCAATTGCCATGAATACAGCAACCCGCAAGCCTATTACAGTCAAGCCAGAAAAAAATAAAAAAAGAGAAACATTTCAGTAAGCATCATGCACATTTTAGAATGGATGTTGGAAACCAGCCATGTATATACACACAAATTCACATGTACCTCTGTTAACTTTTCAACAGTTCATCAAAGTTCAATCCACAAGAAAACATACAGTATGGACTAGTGCAGACAATTGTTGTGTCCCAGTGCTCTAGAATAACCTCATTTCCTTCTCTGTGTTTGCAGCATGCAGCTCTTCCCCTTGCTTGCATGATGGTACCTGTATCTTGGACACCTCCTACTCCTACTACTGCGCCTGTTTGGCTGGCTATACAGGGGAGAGGTGTGAGAATGGTGAGTCATCATACATTTACATCAATTTACTGTACTAAACGTATTACCCTCACAGGGAACACCTCTACCTCAGTGCGGAGGAGGTGTTGCTGCCTATCCTTACCACCTGGCGTCTGCCCATCAGGATCCAGTTGTATTTGGAGGTGTTTAGACTCAGGTTGGAGGGAACAATAGTGTTAAAGGCTGAACTGTAGTCAATATTCAGCATTCTCACATAGGTGTTCCTTGTGGCCAGGTGAGATAAAGCAGTATGCAGTGCAATGGCAATTGCGTTGTCTGTGGATCTGTTTGGGCGGTATGTATGTAAATTGGAGGGGATGTGGGCCTTGACTAGCCTCTCAAAGCACTTCATGATGACAGATGCTACGGGGTGATAGTCATTTAGGCAGGTCACCTTGGATTTTTTGGTGGTCTCAAAACAGGTAGGGACCTCAGACTAGGACTGGGAAAGGTTGAATATGTCTGTAAAGACGGGTGCCAGTTGGTCAGCTCATGCTCTGAGGACGTGTCCTGGGATGCCGCCTGGGCCGGATGCTTTATCAGTATTCACCTTCTTAAAAAACATACTTATATCAGCCACAGAGAATGAAAACAAACAGTCATCAGGAGCCGCAGGAGCCCTCGTAGCAGGCTCTGTGTTATTGGCCTCAAATCGAGCATAGAAGGTGTTGAGCTCATCTGGAAGGGAAGCATTGGTGTGCATAATACAGCTGGATTTCCCCTTTATAGTCCGTAAAGGATTGTAATTCATTCCACGTGTCGCCTTTTGGAGCCGTGATAATGCAGTCCAATTTGTCCCTGTACTGGCATCTCTGACGGATTTCTGGAGATCATATCTGGTTTTCTTGCACTCCATATAAATGGGGTTGTTCATGCTTTTCACATTTGTCACTGTTTAACCGTGGTTTCTGGTTGGGAAATGTTGGTACAAGGAACAATGTTGTCTATGCACCTTGTGATGAAATCTGTGACCGAGTCTGTGAAAACATCGATGTCAATGTCCTGTTGATAGTCCTGTACAGTTCTTTCAGTGCCAGAGTGGTGTCGGCCTGGGGTGGCATATACACAGCTGTAATCACGGCTGAGAAATCCCTAGGGAGGTAAAAGGGATAGCATTTGATCGTCAGATGTTCAAGGTCAGCTGAACAAGAGGTCGCGGGGTATCTCCACATCAGAGCACCAGGAGATCATACCCCTCCCCCTCTGATCTTCCCTGAGTCTTTTGTCCAGCCGATGAATGGAAAATCCCTCAGGTTGAATGGGTGAGTCAGGTATCGATGGGTCATGCCAAGTCTCTGTGAAAACCAGGACGTTGCAATTCTTAATGTCTTGTTGGAAAGTCATTCCGGGCATACACTACACAATTTCAAAAATTGCAATGATGGAAAACCTCTCATATTTTGCGATCATTGTGTCCGCAAATTGTGTCCTGCTGTCGCTCTCACCAAGATGAGAGCTATCCGATTTAATTCATACATTGGCGTATCTATTGCCTATACAGTAGCTGTATACCTTTTGAAATCGCCTTGTAGACCCTCTCACAATACACAAGCGACGACCAAACTTTTCTGACATGTCAGAAGATAACCTCCAAACCACGTTGGGAGAGAACAGAACAGCCATTCACGGTGCCTGCTCAGCGACCTACTCACACTATGCAACCGACATCCCAGTCCTAGCTGAAGTTCATAGGATTTCACCCCAATCATGAAAATTCATCTGGGATGGCAAAAACGTTGCAAAAACGTAACGAAACACATAGTGTATGTCCAGCATAAGCCTCCCCTTGAGTTCATCCAGTTTATTGTCCATTGACTGGAAATTGGCCAGAAGAATACTCTGAAGGGTATTGCCAGTGGTGCTTACACCAAGGTGTAGAGCCAGGGATGCCGGTGAATGGATATTCGGTGGTGACAGAAAATTTCGGGTTAGAAAAGTCAGAGCTAAGAGGTGCCCTTATGTCCAAAAGTGATTGGCAGTCATAACTAATGGTCAAAGTTGAGGAGGAGCTCGGCGCCGTCTGTTTGGCTGTGGCAGCCTGTTTCTACTGCCAGGCTGTGCTTTGAGTCTGTACATAGTCAATGTCTCCCTCAGTTTCTGGTCAGTCACAGTGGTCAGTCTGCCACCGTGTACTTTCTGTTTAGGACCAAATAGCATTCAAGTTTGCTTTTTGCTTCTTTCTATTGTCTCTGAAAATTGTGATTACGTACATAGCAGACATTCACAGAGGATTTGGAGAGGTTTGCAACAGTGTGTGTTTTCTCTCCCACAACAACATAGTTATTTCACAATTGAGACAACAACGTTTCTACATCAATGCAGTGTTTTACTTCGTTCTCCACCAAAACATTGCAAAGTCCTGTTAGGCCAGACAGTGGGTGAGTCACCATCACGGGAAGAATATGTGGTGTTGAAGGTTTCCAGACCAGCTGCCTTCCCTTACTAGTCATCCCATTCTTTGGCGAAGGCCAATCAGCTGCGAGGGAAAAATGTGTGTGGGTTTGACAGATGGACCATAAATCAAAATGACCACCTGACAAATATATGACTTTATGAAATTGCACCTCAAAATGTGAGTTTATTTATGGATTGGAAAAGTCATGGAGTGAAAGACCGATTAAGACGGAATGGAGTCAGTGAGGACAAAAATGGAGGAAAGGAGTGAGAGAGACATGAGATGACATTTCAGAAATAAAGAGAAATATAGAAAGATAAACAGCATTCCAATGTGCTTTGATTTCGCCTGGTTTGTTTTGATTCTAATTTGGGGCAGGTTTGTGGAACGTAATCAGCCTTAAGGTATTGCCCCATCACCTTACTACCCCCCTTTATATGGGCAGTCACCTGCCACTAAAACCCTGCCAGAGTCTTACCTCCTCCTGGGGGGGCTCCCTCCCAGAGGGCCCTAAATGGCTGGAGAGACCTCTGTCCACAGCTCAGCCACAAGCCAGTTTATTTATGGGTGTCTGAATGCCGGCCTGTGTTTCCGTACCCACTACACCTCCCCAGGCCTCAGTGAAAACAGCCTGGCCAGGAGCCTATTCCTTTTTTTTCTTATTTTCAGGGCTAAATTTGAGTCTATAAAAACTAATGGTGAAACAAACCTACCTCTATAATGTGAGCCAGCTTTTCCAATGGAAGACATGCCCATAAAAATCATGGGAGAAGAGGCGGAATTCCATTCCGTAGTACACTCTGTACATTCATCTATATTCCCATGAGGAAGGCTGGGCAGCTCATTTGTCGACTAGATTTAGGATAACACAAACATATCATTTGTTATAGAAACACATTTGTACATTTCACCCAAATTTACCCAGAGTGAATTAGAGGTGCTGAAGTGGGTACTTGGCATTTGGACTTCCATTTCGGGTCTGCAACAATTTACCTATCATTAAATCGAATCTATAGCTAAAAAAGAGAATCTGCCAAGATAAGATACCAACTCTATGTCTGTCCTGATATGTTGTATAAAATAGATAAAGCAAAACAAAATATTTTTTTAAGACTACGTGTATTCAAACATGGTTTCCAAGGCGTTGACGTCAGGCAAATAGAGAATTATTCATACTTCAGAAATCACAACATCCTGTGTTAGCATTCCGACAAAATGACCTCATGACAATGTTTGGAGAATCTGTTAGGGGATAGGACGAGGACAGACAGGCAGACGGACACTGGGATGCATGGGAGGACAAGGGTGCGGGCAGGCACAGAGGAGAGGCTCTCATTTTAACACTTCAACACAATACTGACCTGCTCCTCAGACAGTTTTGCCTTTGTTTTGTTGTTATGTTACTCAAACGGGTCATGCAAGTTTTCTTTTTCCAAGTCCGGATATCCAACCGAATTCCGCATCCCTTGCGCGACTTAAGGGTGGAAACGTTGGCGGATAGACAGTGATTATAGGGAGGGTTCCCTTTAAGGTTTTGGACCACACTGCTCTTAACCACAGACAGAGAGAGAGGCATGGCTCACATCAAGACCACGAGACAAATGTCTCACACTGGGGGGTACCAGAGCATAAATATGTACCTGTGTGTGTGTGTGTGTGTGTGTGTGTGTGTGTGTGTGTGTGTGTGTGTGTGTGTGTGTGTGTGTGTGTGTGTGTGTGTGTGTGTGTGTGTCCGTGTGTGTGTGTGTGTGTCTGTGTGTGTGTCCGTGTGTGTGTGTGTGTGTGTGTGTGTGTGTGGTGGTACTGGAATGGTGTTTTGAAAGGGGAACCAATGGCAATTTCTAACATGGTGTATATTATTCATGAATTGAGGTTTCTGCATCCCAGCTGGGCATTGTCTGAACAATTACACACACTACCAACCCAAGCTCCCTGCTACCCACATCATGAAAATACTTTATTGCTGTGGAAAATTGAAGAGTTTGATTTTTTACTGCACGTATTCTATTTATTCCTCAGTTACAACCATGTGTTAACGTCGCCTTGTGAGCTGTTCACACTTTTTCCATGGCTGGTGAAATATATTAATGAGGCAGTAAGATTGAAGGCTATATTTATAAAGTTCTAGCAAGTCATAGTAATTATGAAGAGGAATAATGAGTTTGTGAGCTGTGAATTAGTTTCTGAAAGCCCTGAGGCCATAACTGCCTGTTCAAAAGGAGGTGTGCTAATGCGAAAGAACAATGACCTCATTGAAGGTCATGGCGGCTGTTGGTGTGTGGTCTTTACTGATAGGGAACTGCTAACTTGTGTTTTGTGTTGGTAGAGTGGAAGCTTTTAAGTGGTAGCTAATATGTCTTTGTTTTGAGCTAGATGTGTTCCCTGAGTAATGTCAATGTGTGTGTGTGTGTGTGTGTGTGTGTGTGTGTGTGTGTGTGTGTGTGTGTGTGTGTGTGTGTGTGTGTGTGTGTGTGTGTGTGTATCCTCAGTGGTGGGATGCCGGAGACCCCCAGTGCCCACCCATGGATCTGCTGAGGGTGTGTTCCATCACTCAGGGGCTCGTGTCGTGTTCCGCTGTGACCCTGGATTTGAGCTGAGAGGGATTCGCACTGCTACCTGCCTCCGGGATGGAACCTGGAGTGCTCCAGCCCCAAAGTGTGGTAGGATAACAAAGAGTGATAGAGATAAAGGCCCCTTGACCCCTCTCACCCCTTGTGCTACTTGACCTTTGAAAATCTTTCCTTTTACAACATCAATTCCTCTGAGAAAACATTTCTACATGTCTGATGGTGATTTCCACTACTGTATGTGTGTAACCTCAGGTACAGCTTTACTGAGCCTACATTGTGTCTGTGTTCCTCACCAGTGCCAGTGGAGAGGTTCTGTGCCACCCCGCCCAAGCCAGAACATGGGGACCACTTCCTAGTGTTTGGGCCCAATGACGTCATCATTGCCCTGCAGTACCTGTGCAACCGGCCCTACAAGCTGAGTGGGACCCCCCAGAGAACCTGCCTGCCCAATAATACCTGGAGTGGAATTCTTCCCACATGTAGCAAAGGTCAGGCCCTGTGGTGTGGCATGTTGGGAATTGTAGTTTGGAAAGTATGTGGGAACTGTTGTTTGTTATTGTTTACCTCAAAATGAATGGGTAGACATTGCCACTCCCCTGACAACATGTCTGACAACAAACCTGAGCAGAACAGATTGACATAATGAGTTATTGCAGAATGTGTAAGAAACTGAGGTTTTCAGAATGATTAGTCAACTGTGTAAAAAACATTTATTTTCAATAGTTTTCTGTTTTGGTTTTTTTCAGAAAAAGATAAAGACAAAGACATTGAAAAACAGCCAGATAAAGACCCAGACAATACAACAGGGACCAAGGGAGGTGTGGCTGGTAAAGATCCAGACACAAGGCACAGAAACACTACAGCAGACAGTAAAGATAAATACACAGATACTAGCCTGGAGAAAACCCCAGGAGGGGGCAAGAACAAACTAGGAGGAACGGAAAAAGAGACTGGACAAGAAAAACCTACCAGAGGTAGCAAGGATAAAGTGGACAGTAAAGATACAGATGACATCCTAAATGCTGTAGAGAAGAAAGATTCAGAGGGAGAAAAAATACCAGAGAAAACCACGGACAAAGATGTGATTCCAGATACAGCAGGGGGAAACGAAGATGTGATTCAGGAGATAGGAAAGACAACAGAAATAACAGAAATAGTGGTGGTGAGGGATAAAGGACAAGAGGAGGTGGAGAGGAAGGAGGGACAGGTAGATCAAAGCAGGGATCCAGACAAAGTTGGTCCTAATGACACAAAACAAAGGGGAGATACACCCGGGAGAGAAAATACTGTGGAGTTAATTATATTTGAAGATACAAGGAATGCTACAGATGTACTTGACACCAATGACATACAAAGGAATAATAATACAGATGCATTTGACACAAATGACATAGAGAA
>NC_139657.1:15621683-15645798 GCF_951799395.1 Argentina silus | reverse complement strand
AGAAATCAGAGGACGGGCCTGAGTAACATATATTTTCTCTCTTTCTCTCTCTCTCTCTCTCTCTCTCTCTCTCTCTCTCTCTCTCTCTCTCTCTCTCTCTCTTTCTCTCTCTTTCTCTCTGTTCCCTTTCCACCGACAGACAAGAGCTGTCCTCCTCTCCCCCGGCTCTACCATGGGTATCACCAGCTGGTGCCAGGGCTGGTACCTGAGACAGTGGAGTTCTTCTGTAATCACTCCTATGCCCTGAGTGGTGAAACCCATCGCACCTGCCAGCCAAATGGCTCATGGGATGGCACTCAACCCCTGTGTGTAAGAGGTAGGTACTGCACTGAATGGATTAGTAGTTTGAAGTTTCTGTGTGTGTGTGTGTGTTTGTGTGGGTGTGTGTTTGTGTCTGTCTGTCTGTCTGTTCCTCTAAATAGTGGTTATCTGAGACAGAGATATGGCACCCCTGCCAGTTTGGCATTTTATACAGACTCTGTCATCTCCTCTAATCAAACCTCCATTCATGATCATAATCTGAGCAGCTGTCTGACAGTAGGTGTTAATGAGAACCCTGTGTGTCTGTGTGTGTGTGTGTGTGTGTGTGTGTGTGTGTGTGTGTGTGTGTGTGTGTGTGTGTGTGTGTGTGTGTGTTTGTGTGTGTGTCAACAGCCTGTCGAGAGCCCAAGGTCTCAGAGCTGGTGAGACAGAAAGTCCTGCCGCCACAGGCCCCATCCAGGTATGCATATCAATGCAGTTAGGTGTAATGTTACATAGCGGACATAAAGATTTACATTATATTCATAAAAGTGCCAGACACAAGCATATGTAGTATATCAGCTCTATATTGTTATGTGTGTTAGCAAACCATATATCCAAACCACATTCATATAAAAATGAGACATAACCATATACTATAAATGTTAACACTAGACATTTGTTTATGATCATCATTATGCACATAGAACCTGAGAACAATAACAGATCAGTGTCAACCACTGAACCACGAGTTTGTCTATCTGATATTACACTTTAAAACACACACTACTTAATCACACTGGAACCCACGTGTGTCATTTCAATAAGGACATTTCTGTGGCCCCCTCTCTCTCCCTCAGGAAGACCCCTGTGCACAAGCTCTACTCTGGGTTTGGGAGGGAGTTTCCGTCCGTCGGTCCCACCAAAAGTCCTCCGGTCCTATCCCAGCTGCCTCAGGGCTTCCATCACCTCTACACACACATAGAGTATGAGTGTGCCTCTCCATACTACCACCACTCTGGCAGCGCACGCCGCACCTGCCTCAAGACAGGGAAGTGGAGCGGGCGTCATGTCTCCTGCTCACCAGGTGAGGGCAGCAGAGTACTGTTACTCATAACAAGGAGAGGTTGTTTCTCCCTGTGCATGCTCTAGTAGAAAGGGCACAAGACTCAAAGCATATAAATCAAGCAAAGGGTGTTGTGGGATGAATCACTCATGAAATATCAAGTGTTGATGTATTACTCCGGAAAATTGGAAGCCTAATATCTTCCTTTTCCTGCCCACCCTTTTCTCTCCTACACCCTTCTTTCCATATTTCTCTCTCCTCCTCTCCTCCCATCTCATCCTGGCAGTGTGTGGGAAGCATCCGACCTTTGACCCAGAGAGGTCAGCAGAGTCACACTGGCCCTGGCTGGCCGCCATCTACCACCGCTCCACCAACGGAGCCGTCACCAAAGGGGACAAGACAGCCAGCCTGGCAGGGTCACTGAAGAAGGGGGCAGGAGGTGGGGATGGGGATGGGGCAGGAGCTGGGGCCGGGGCCGGGGCCCAGGACAAGACTTCTGGCTGGCAGCTGGTGTGCAGCGGGGCCCTGGTGAACCAGCGTAGTGTCGTGGTTGCAGCCCACTGTGTGACTGAGCTGGGGAAGCTGTACCCTCTGGACACGGCCAAACTCAAGGTGGTGTTGGGGAAGAACTATCGCAGTGACCTCAGGGAGACCAAGGGTTTGCAGCATCTCAGGGTGAGTGTGGTGATGGGGGATCAGAGAGGGGTACATGGGGTGGAAAAAGCCCATGGTCCACCACCTATAAGACTTGCTATACGGTTCATAACTAGACACTTATATTATCAAATCTTTGCCCAACTGCAAGTAACATACCATTAAGCCTACAACTAACTATGACATTTGAAAAAATACAGTATTACTGTTTTGTGCGTCATAACACATTTCCCAAAGAGAGCACTGTGCAGGAGAGCATATTAATTAATTTCTCTGCACATGACTGTCAGTGAGTCATTGGGTTGCCAGGTAACAAGAAAAGCTTATAGTCACACAGAGAGCCAATCTGTGCCCCTGCTGTTGAGTTTGGCACACGGTCTCTCTTATTTCCAATCTCTTCTTTCGCTGTTCATCTCTTCTTTCTCTAGCCATCCCTTTTTCTCTCTCTCTGATGAACCCTCCTTTCTCTGACCATTCGTTTTTTCCAAAGACCATTTTTTCCTCTCTCTAAGATCATTCCTCCTATCTGCAGCCTCCCCCTCTCTCTTCTCTTTCTCTAACGCCTCTCTCCTCTGAACCCTCAGGTTGCCTCCATCTCTGTCCACCCTAACTATGACCCGCTGGTGCTGGACTCAGACCTGGCTGTATTGAAGCTGCTGGACAAGGCTCGGATTGGGGAGCAAGTTCTGCCTGTCTGCCTCCCAAACACCCAGGGGGGAGAGGTAGCCTCTAAGCAGGGCCTGGTGATGGGCTGGGCCCCACTGCCAGACCCCAGTATCGGGGAAGAGGAGCGGGCTAGGGTGGGTGTTGTGCACCTAGCTGACGTGGTGCCCTGTGAGCGGCAGTACGCCCGGAACGGGGTACCTGTGAGCGTTACGGACAACATGCTATGTGGCCACCAGCGACCAGACTATGGCCCGTCTAACATCTGCCCCGCGGACACTGGGGGTATCCTGATCCTCCCTGCCCCGACCACATCCCCTACCAACAAGGCCCAGGACCCCCCAGGGGGGCAAGATGAAATAAAAGGGGTGTGGCGGCTCCTGGGGTTGGTGAGTTTCGGGTATGACCAGGGAGAGTGTGACCCAGAACTCTTCACAGTGTACACACACACGGCCAACTTCAAAGACTGGATAGAAAGCAATATGAAATAAAATAAAACAGACTTCAGGACTCTTCATCTCCCGGTATGTCTCTTTATCTCTCTCTCACCCCTCATCTTCTTCCTTCTCTCTCTTTCTTGCCCATCTCTGCCTCACCATATTCCTCTTCTTCCTATTCCCCTCTCTCCTCCTCTTTTCCTCAAGGAGTGTGGTCAGTAAGAGCAGAAGTAACACTGGACTGCGCAGTGCGCTGACATAGTGGATATGGCCATCGGCCAACCCTCAGCACAGTACTTCATTATTCAGGTCCTTTCACCTGATGCTATAGACTTGAAATTGACCAAAGAACCAGTTCCTCCAAGTCCTCTGGGCAATTCTGGTTCTCATTGTATTCTTTGGTATGTACATATACTGTAATGTAATGTATTATTATTCTTGCTCTTCACATGACTCAAGGGATGTACATATTGTATAGAAGGACAGTAAAGTCCTGACATTTTTTATTAAATATATGTGGTTGTGGCGTAAATACACTGTAGTCGAGCTGGGATTATTCATCAAAAGTGTGATTCTGTGTGCCTTCAGGTGATATTAATTCAGAGGAGACCCATAACATTATGATGAATGGAGGTCAGAGAGGAAAACCTGCCGCTTGCTATGTAAATCAGACACACATTTGGCCTGAGATAAAACATTTTAATTAGTCCAGGTCAGGTCAAACACAATTAAATGCAGCATTCAAACAACCATACATTGAAATCATTATTGAAAATGATTCATAGATGTGTGTGTGTGTCCCTTTTTGTGTGTACCTGCCCATGCAGAGCGATAAAAAAAGAAAGAAAAAGAGAGATGACAGGGTTGGTTGAGAATGTGTAATGGTTCCTTACCGCCATCAGGTGGCAGTATAAAAACACACATCTCCATGAAGGGGATAGCCTGCCATGAGCGTATCAGCTCAGCTAGTGTGAGTCTGAAGAGCAACTCGATCGATACTCACCCCACCCCTACTTACTGAAGATGCACTGATTGTAGATAAATACTACATCTACATTATTGGTGTAGATGTATTGACTGTATTTTACCTGCATAATTGTTATGAAAAATGATCTCCAACTATATACTAGGGCTGTCAGTCAATTAAAGCAATATGTTGATTAATCTTTTCATTATAGTTAATTTATCTACCCATTTCATTCCCATAGATGAAGACAAAAGGACTTGCTGGAACCAAGCGTCCTTGATACAGTACTCCATGGCTACATACTACTCACTCTAGCTTTAACTTCTTGTCCTTGCCCCTGTAGAAATCAGATTAATTTGTTTAAAAAATGTGTTATCAACCAAAGAACAGTTGATTTATCTATTTGATTAATCAATTAATCTTTACAGCCCTACTATATACTAACATGATTATATAGTGTCTATTTGCTAAAAACGATATTAAAGTCATCCGCAACCTGATTAAGAATATTGTAAGATCATCTTGTTATACTTATGATGCTCATGTTTTATATAGTGGTGCACTAAAATGTGGTACTTGCTATGTAATCATCACCAACCATACCACCACAGACTGTAACCATGAATACGGAACTCCCTTCCCCCTGAGAACAAAGGGGCTGATTTTCCTTGTAGTAACTAATGAATTGTGAGATGTGGTGATAGAATGAGAGACTACTCAGTATGGATCTCTATAGGAGGAGGACTAGCCACCATGGACCACAGCTACCACACCCCAGGTGGGCAGAGGTGTCAACCTGGTCTGGAATGATACAGAAAGAGATCAAAGCACAAACCAATGGGATATATTGTATGTCGTGTGTGTGTGTGTGTGTGTGTGTGTGTGTGTGTGTGTGTGTGTGTGTGTGTGTGTGTGTGTGTGTGTGTGTGTGTGTGTGTGTGCGTGTGTGTGTGTTTTGTTCTCTTCCATACATTGCCGTTAAACTCCCTTCCCCCACCCTGTAATCTCTCTCTCTCTCTCTCTCTCTCTCTCTCTCTCTCTCTCTCTCTTACACACACATGCACGCACACATATCCACACGCACGCGCGCGCACACACACACACACACACACACACACACACACACACACACACACACACACACATTAATCATGGGAAGAAAGGACGACTCTGAAAAAGAAAGGTGGGGAGAAAGAGAGAGGAAGAGGTGGATAGAGAGATAGAGGAAGGGAAATCTAATGACCAATTCCTACTGGGACAATTTTGCTGCCAACAGGAGGCATTTTGCCCGATATTCTTATTTGCCCAACCTTCTCATTTGCCCAATCACATGAGTGAATCACAGCTTTTATTTGGAAGGATAGCTGGCCGGCCAGATAGCTATTGTGCCTAAGGAGTTTTTTCTAATTACAAATTAATATAAACTAATTATATTGCTTGAAAGAATTATAATTAGCTAGCTAGCAAAGCAGGCTGGTGCTAGCCGGCTATTTAGTAAGCTAGAAAGCTAAGCCTGTGTGTCATCATAAAGAAATAGTCAGGCCTCAGCAATGTTGCAAGTTAAGACAAGTTAGTGAGGCAAATCGTTGATACCTTCAGAGTAGTTAGGTAGTTCTTATCTTTCTTGTCCTAGCAGGTGTAACCTGTTCAGCTCTGATAGTGATCCTGGCATAGAAAACATCCAACGCGTATTCCTAAAACATGAGTCAACTCCTTCCAACTGAGCCACACTGGGAAAATCAAAATCATTTCTGAAAGTGCATTGCAGAAAACCACTATCTGCAGTTGATTGAATACTGATGAAGGGGATCTGCCTTCCATGTGTGTGTGGTTGGCAGATAAATTCCTCTTGTTTACACACTCTATGAATTGTGAGAATGAGATGGGGTTGGTAAAGGCTTCCATTGCGTCTCTGCTCTGGCAGGAACAACATGTACAAAGGATATTATGCTATTTGGAGTGTGAAGGAAGTTGGAAAACGTAACATTGCGACATCGTTTTGCACAGGAAGAGCATTTATGAAAGCTTTTGCATCCCTTTCTTCCCCTGTTTACTGGAAATGGACAAGAGCTTCATTTAGCCCCAGAATTCCCGGAGGTGAGAGCTCCTCCACCAACTGGAACCAGGCTCTTTCTCAGGCCCCTGTTAGCTCATAGGGCATCGTCAATAGGGAAATGCCCAACACTTACCCAGAACTTGACTGGCTGGGAACTAGAGCTGGACCACGCCATCCGTAGAAACTAAGTACCTGACAATGCTGAGAAAGTGATGCCATGAGGGCTCTATAGTTTGCACTGAAGAGGCAGAGGGGCAAGGCACTTAACACCCAGATATACACAAAATGTTCGTTCACAGTCCAGTTTCCCACTCAGGCCCGACTGCACTATCGATGTCGCCAGCATTGCGTGTTCTTTAGAATAGAGGAGAGAGATCCGTCTTGACTCACCCTGTTGGCGCTGATGGCTCTACACGCAATACACTCATTGGTTTTCAAGCGA
This sequence comes from Argentina silus, assembly GCF_951799395.1. Lineage (NCBI taxonomy): Eukaryota > Metazoa > Chordata > Actinopteri > Argentiniformes > Argentinidae > Argentina > Argentina silus. The sequence continues at coordinate 15,639,273 of NC_139657.1, read as the reverse complement.
AAGAGAATGAAAGAACAAAGAGATCTCTCTCCATCCTGTCGACAAGGCAGCAGCGTGAGATTGCTCCTCTGATGTCCTCAGGGTTCTGTCATGGCCATAGAGACTTCATTTACATTTAACCTTGCAGGTGTTCTGTGAGGTCTTTACCTCCCCATCCTAACCCCACCCTCAACCCCCCACCACCCTCAAGCTCCTCATCTACCCACCCTGCCACCCCTTTTCCCCAGCCCCTTCCTCTCCATGCATCACGATGAGGGGCTATAGGCAACAAACAGAGCACAGATATTATTCACTCATATCCAGGCACTTACATATACTGTACACACAAGCATACACATACAGCTTACACACACACACACATTCAGACACACACATAGGCATTGCATACTGTATACATTCAAATTTGTAAGCGTACAAAATACAAAAGCATGCACACACACATGCACACATGCACGCACCCACCCACCCACTCACACACAAACACACACAGCAATGTTGTGCTGTTTTCGAGGCTCTCAGTGTGATTTCACCATCACTCATCCATATGCAGGCCTTTGACGGAGGTTGTGGAGGCAGAGGTGACAATGTGATTTATTACAGCTTGGTTTATTCCGCTGCCACAGCCGTAGAAAGCGCGTAATGAATTCTGGAACTGGTAACTGCTGCCGGGCTTTCTAGGATACATTAGAAGCCCTGGATATGATACCACTGCTATAAACACAGTGATGAGCCAGAGCTATGAAACAGGTTACCAGTATTACACTGTGTTTAGCTGCTGTTATTATTGTTTCAATCTCTCCCCGCTCCCCAAAAATGAGGAGGCTTATGGTTCAGTCTTGAGCTTCACCCTTCCCCCACTCCACTACACCCCCTCCAACCCCTCACACCCAACACTCCCAGAGGTATTTCCAGGGACCTTTATGACTTTCCGGGGCTTTATGACTCTGTAAGGCGTTAGTGACAAACCCAGAGGTTCTCTGATTGCTCCTCTGAGGCTATCGGCACTGGGTTAATGATCCTTTCATGACTGGGTCGTGTGCACCTTACATATAGCCCTCGTACCATTTCCTTCCTCACACACATACTCATACATAAAACACATAATGTCCCTGCATAAATACAACTCCCTATCGAATCTGCCTGAGAATATTTATCATATAAAATACGATAAATAGCCTGATAAATAGCCCGACTCTATCCTCTGTAGTTGAAGTGACGTGGGTCACATAAGAACAATGATGTTGTTGTAAGACAATCTGAGATACAATTTTAATATGAAATATGACACATGAATGTGAGACACAAGGCCTTTTGAGAGAGCATTTGAGACACCAGCTTGTCAATGGCCAGGCGGGAGTAGCCTTGGTATGACACTGAACAGGTTTAGTGACTGAGTTCAGTCTGCAAAGCAAAGGCAATCTCCACCCTGCAGCCATACCAATAAAGGCCCAGCACTGAGGGGACACCCTGGGGAAAGACTGGTAATGGCAACCATTAATGTAATACACATTGGGGTGAGGATTTAAAGCTCCAGTAGGTAGATTTGAGCTTTAAAATAGTGCTGAATGGCCATGATAACTCGGTAGCGATCAAGGAATGAGATTGCATGATAAAGAACATTCATTGGGGAGTGCTGTTTTGGTCCAGACAAGGCGCTTTCTAAAATCCGAGCACTGGCCTTCACTTGTACGTTTTGTGGACCAGTCTTCCACTATTAGAAAGCAAAGTATATTGTACGTTTTCAGATCTTTTGTGTTGCCAAAGAGGGCAACAACATGCATAAATACATGCTTTAAGCTGCGATGTTATACAAGAGGGATGGTAAATGGATCAGACCTTGATGAAATATGTACAGCATTCCAATGATGTCCAAATTCAATGTCACATTAATAGGATTAGTCATGTATTTTGTGTGGGTTTTGAGTAAATCTACCATTTCAATCAATACAGTACCTCAGAGCAAGCCAGGATTCTGCCCTACAAGTTGTGGATGATATAGTATCTCCCTCTCTACCATACAGTATCTACGAGTACAAGTATGCTCTCTATCATGTACAGTAGTGTAGCTGTTCCCACCTCTGTTATGCATACAACTGTAGCATACTGAGATGTTTGGCTTCCCTTTGTATGAGGGCATCCCTATAAATCCCAGAAGGGAAACAAAGATTTACATTGTGAGGTAAATTATAGTAGAAATAAGATTACACATTAAAATGTAATAGAAGACACATGCTTTTGTTAGAAATAGAGGAGTGTAGATGAGATATGCCAGCCCAGATATAGACCAAAGGATGTGCACTAAATACGACTGGACAGCAGCCCACACGCAAAATAATTTGGTCCAGATAGTGCACAGTCTAATGTCACAGGTTTGTAAATGCACGAGATACTACTCTACACCCGTTTCTGTCTCTCCGTGCCGCCACCCCCCTCCCCCCCCCCCCATCTCCCCTCTCCCCCATATTCCATCTAGTATTGCAACACTGTAAGTTCTCTATTAACTTGAGGTCTGCATTCTTACAGAATTTATGTGAGGCTTGGTCTATGTGGCAATGTGTTGTGTTGTGCTGCTCTCTACTCTCATGTTATCCTCTGTGGTCCTATGATCTGTGGGAGAATCTGCCAAAACCATGTGGTAAGAGACTGAATGGCTGTTTTTACTTGGAACTGAAATTGGATCCTAATGCTATTGCATGTTTCCTCATGATAGACCCAACAGATTTTAATCTAAAAATAGGATAGTGGCAAACCTCACACATTAGAACTGATTAAACAAATAAAACTGAGATAATAAGAAGGCCTACATCAGTTTATAGACCACAAAGTGTAACTCCTCAAAACTAATGGGCCTGCCGAATGTGTGTTTAAAAATGAGTCGGGGGGCGTCAGATTGTATCATCAACCAACGAGAATCGACATTACAAAGCACGAGAGAGAAAGGGGGGATACAGGCGGAGGGGGTGTGGGGGGCGGGCGGGGGTGGTGGGGGGTGGGGGCGAGGGCGCGAGGGAGCGAGGGAGCGAAGTGAGGTAGGCTCATTCAGTGGGATTGTTGAGCACGGAGCTCCACGGATTACTGTGACAGAAATCCGTCTGTTTGGTTTCTGGTGCGCTCTCTTGCTCGCTCGTGCCCTGGACGCATTGAAGGCTCGGCATTTCAGCTGCAGAACATCTCTGAAGCGGAGAGGAATCCAACGAAGGCAGAAGAGAGACTGAAACTTATTTCCTTCGATTCCTGCGTGGTTAGAAACAAAGGTGAGAGGCTATTGTTATTATGGTTGCACATGACAAATTCACATGGACACATGGAGTGCTGGCTAAAGAGAGGATAATAATAATAATAATAATAATAATAATAATAATAATAATAATAATAATAATAATAATAATAATAATAATAATAATAATAATAGCATGATGTAGTTTTTCCTGATAAATTATAATGATTATGATGATTAGCCTATGATAATTGTATAATCATTGTTATGACTATATTGTGATTATTATCACTTTTCTTCATTATTACCGTTCATCATCATTATTGTTATTAATATTATTATCCTTGCATAAACTTGTGTTTCATTGTGGCGGTTGGCTACCATATCTTATCTTGGACCATACGCCTATATACTACTATGTAACACAGTGTGGTGGCGAAAGTATGTGAGCGCGGACGTCTTGATAACAATGGGTAACGCATCACATTACGTACGACAGCAAAACAGGTGCATGTGGACACATTGTTTGGCAACACAGCAACCTGAAAATTGAATCCCACCTGAGACAGATACTTTGACCTCATATTGTTTTTAATTAATTTCAACATTATTAAACTTTATTAACTATAAAACCAAACGATGTGGAAATAATGAATGTGTGCTTCTGTTATAAACCAAATTTCGCCTGGGCTGCAATGTTCTCGCGCCCTCTGATTGCCTATTTCGAGCATCTGGCAATCAGAGATAATCCCATTAATATCACCTCTTTCCCAAACTGCTTCACGGATCCACGGCTCCGGTGCCAGGCGCGCGCTGCATATGCGAGCTGCTCCGTGTCTGCTGCGCCTCCCTTCCACGCGCGTGGCTCGAGCTGGTATCCCTAAACTGGAGACAGTGAGGACTAGTGTGTAAAGAATGATAACTGATGCAAACTTATCAACGGAGTTATCCTTGACACAGAGTTTTTGTTCATGACACATGGCGTTGTTTGTTGACAGTGAGTGAGAATTGCGTTGCTTTGAGTTCCTGGTTAGTTGATGGCCGGACGAAATCTTGGGGAAATTCCAGAATATGAACGGCCGAGTTGTGGGTGCCTTATCGCATTCACTTGATTGTCAACCTCCTTTCTCATATCGGATTTACTGTTTTGTAAATATGGGGGGGGGGGGGGGTAGTTAATGGTTATTGTAATAATGGTTGCATAAGATAACATCACATCCCTCCGACAAGCATCTGTAAACACTAGACTGCATATTGCCTTCTTTTTAAGTTACAATAGATGTTTTTACTTTATTTTGCTCATGTCATGTGCGGCTTGTAAGTTCTGGTGTTGTTTGGTGTATGTTGTTTTTATCTGGAGGCATGCATGCCAGTATAGTCATCATAGTCTATAGGCTTTTGTTATTCCTTGAGGGAGGTCTTATTCTGCTGGTTGAATGTGAGTCATAGTGTATTTGAATACTGTTTTGGATGCTGCATGTACGACCAACAATTGCTTAGCAGTCATCTTCCTGTCACGAAAAAATCTTCTTTGCACTTGATGAAAGTCTAGCAGTTACATCTTGGTGGAAAATGATTTTGACTATCAGTTAATAGCCAAATTGCTTTTCTCTCTCTCTCTCTCTCTCTCTCTCTCTCTCTCTCTCTCTCTCTCTCTCTCTCTCTCTCTCTCTCTCACTCACACACACACACACACACACACACACACACACACACACACACACACACACACACACACACACACACTTTCACATACCATCATCACCATGGAAACACTCTCTTGGCGCTCTTACTAGATTGCATTTACATTACTCTTTAGACCGTCATTTTGAAAACATCCAGAGGACATGTTTCATGACGCTTGAGTGATGGTCAAACCCTGGAATAGAGGAGGTGTCTGCTAGGCCTTCTGGGTGGTGATAAATCTAGATGGAATATGATTAATTAATATTGAATCATCTAGTGGTGGTCCGTAGAGAAGGGAAGGGATACTATGTGGCTGAAGGATGTCTTCAGGCCAGGATCTGGTGAAGCAGGGGCCTCGTGTGTAATTGGAGGGAGAATATGGAGAGGAAAGTGTCCATGCAGCTAATGTGTTTTGTCCTGAGCCTAGAGGCTGCTCTCGTAGACTACTGTAGCACTCGCTGGCTTCCTTACATGAGTGAATACACAGCAGACATTTGGGGGAGCTTATTATATGCTCAAGTACACAATATGTCATTTTATGTGTGTATCTGGATGACAATTGTGTTGTGCATACAAGCATGTTTATGTGTGTGTGTGTGTGTGTGTGTGTGTGTGTGTGTATCTGGCAAAAGCTTATATGCAATGCTAGCAGCCATTAACAAGACTCCCAATGAGATTTACATCAAAGCATTTGTAGTGCTGATATATCATATATATAATATAGTAATAAAACAAATCAGTAATAATATAAACAATAATAAATGTTTATCAAATGTCAAGAATATACATGCACTACAGTCAATTCACATTTGCCATGTATCTTATTCTAGTTGACACATACTAATAATGTATACTACATACAGAAAGAGAGAATGAATGAAAAGAAAAGAATAGAGGAGCAGAAGTCTCGTATTCTTCTTTATCTTTTCCGAGAGGAATCTGACAAAGGAGCTGGATTACTTTGAATCTACGTGAGATTATGCTACCTGGATTACGAGTAGGGGAGACTGGGGATAAATGTAACAGGGGTCAATTGTCAATCAGAAACAAGTTAGAGAGATGAAACTGCACGTACATGCACAGTAAGATTTACTCTACTACATAGTTTTTGAGGGGTAAATGTAACTTTTTTGATCTACAGTATTTTTCTCAAGGTTTAATGTCTATTAATCCTAACTTGTACCATTATGATTGCCATTCTGTTGGCTACAAAGTGACATGATTTACATATGTCAGAATAGTTGCCAGCTAGGTACAGTAAAGTTTGTCATGGCTGCTAGGGTTGGGGGCAAACCACTGTGAATCACACTAATCAATCTGTGGCTGGGCATGGGGTTATTTTAAACAAAAGGCGCTAGCATTAGGCTACTTATTTAGCCTACCTATTCATGAGGTCTAGTTAAGATGTAATTTTGTGCGTTGTTGCTCGGAATATGAAGATATTATTTTTAACAAGGATCCACCATGGTTCAAAACATTGTTAACATTATTTAGTCCCTCCAGGATTTTGCGACGCTGTGATTGCATATTTCAATGCAAAATCAATGCAAAATCAATATCATAGCATAGCATATTTTATAAGGGCTTTCTATTTTAACCAATCACACACTTTTACTGCATGAAAGAGTCCAATCAAAAAAGGGCTTGCAATTTTGACCCATCACTGCACTGTTATGTATCGCGTTATCTAGTCCAATCAACCCACACATCAACAAACGTTTTTGTCCCGTCAGCGTGTTCACGTGTGAAGTTGGTGTTGGACTGACAGGGAGGGCAAGGGACAAAAATCCATCTCATTTGCCTACAAAAATATCAGCAAAAATATGTGCAAAACTATTTCCGAGTGTTTTACACAACAATGGAGTCAAGCTGTTTAGTACTGGGCAATATAGTGCTGGAACACAAGAGAAAGTCATCAAGAACTGAGAACATATGACATTTTATTGTTTTAAGTGAAATTAACATTATCAAAACATTTTCATGCGGCAGCAATATCAAGCATTTTCGCAGATATCTGTCTGTCTTGCAACACAGTCCTCTAAATAAGTCATGTGGCTATACACGATAGTACCCATTCCCAATTACGGGTCGAAGTCGAAGAGACTTTTCGAAAAAACTTAACCTACACTACGAGGGTGAGTGAATTTGCGTGACTTATTGTACATAAGAAGTTAATCTTTATGAACTCCGAATGGCGTAGCGGTTAGGCAGTATTAGGCACTAACTTTGAGTGGTTAAGGTTAGGGTAAGTTGTCAGTAGAAGGCATTAGCAAACATTACCATTAGCAACAACGATTAACAAAAAAATGTTGTCTATAGTGCGATTTGAATCAGTGAGCTGTAGGTTGCAAGTTGTTTCTGATATTAAAAAAAAAATCAAAGGTTGAATTAGTGCTACAATCACAGCCACACTATTCTTGATATATTGATGAATTGAAAATGCTTTGAGTTGACTGAAATGCCTAGTGGGAGCAATATGTGTTAATGTCCACTGCAGACATGTGTTTTGTTGTCTTAAGTACCTTTTTTACAGAAAGCAAATTAACATGAATGCTTGCACTGGTAAATCCAGTGATAAACACACACCACACCACACCACACCACAAACACATAGACAACACACACACACGGACGGACGGACAGACACATGCACACACACTAGACAAGGTCCTGTCCAGTTAAAGTAAACCCTGGAGCAGTGCTGATCCGGTACTGGAAGTGGAGCGCAACAAAACCATATTTCTCAGAATCTATTATCTTAAACATCTGTGAAGACATGTTAGTTTAATTAGGGTAGATGTCACTCAGGGCACAGGATGTGTGTGTGTGTGTGTGTGTGTGTGTGTGTGTGTGTGTGTGTCTGTGTGTCTGTGTGTCTGTGTGCGCGCGTGCGTGCATACCACACATATGTGGGGGTGAGGGAGGGTATGCAATGTAGTCCTCAGGGTCTGCTTCTGGGAGGGGTACATACAAACACATACTGTGGGGGGAGGGGGGATGTTTAGAGATGCTAGCCATGGCAGGAATGGGAATTGGGAATGCAAGCAAGCGAGGAGCTGCTTTACTGTGTATAACCATAAAATATACAGTCTGGTACATTATTACTATTTTCAAACCTTAGCAAAAACAATTCAAATTTAAATTGGCACTTTTTCTACGACGGTGAGCTTGCTAAAACATGAAAGTGAGAGTGGATGAATTCCACTGGAATATGACTGGATGATAGACTGGGAAAAAGGGAGTCAGATGGTGGATGAGAGATTGCTGATACAAATACATAAATTAAATCAATGAAACTGTCTTTATGCTGGTGCGAACACTAGTCCAAACAACACAATAATGAGTTATCCTTCCATCTAGGCTTGTGCTCATGGCAAATATGACTTCTGATGCACAGCAGGGTAATACAGGGGGCTTGGAAGTGAGCAATGATCCACAAAGCGCATTGTTCTGACCTTTTAATCCAGTGCCCTATATTGTCATTCCATGTGTTATGATGTAACACCATTCCCTAAAGCTTGGTTTGTTGTGAATAATGAAGCTCAGGTAGAATGGGGGCAACTGAAACACTTTCATTTCTGGCAGGGGGGCAGAGAACTTTTCACTCAGAGAGAGAGAGAGAGGACGGCGGGGGAAAGAACAGAGAGGGATCTATCAGGTCTTTCTTTGTAAGAGAGGAGAGAAATGGCAAAGAGATGGGGGGGTGGGGGGTGGGGGGGGGGTGGACAGTGGGGCACTGTGTCCTGCTGGGCGTTTATCTGCTTTGTGAGAGCTCTGCCCATGAGGGGGTAAGAGGGCAGTGCCAGTATCCTGGACATGGAGCATCTGTTACCTGTCAGTGGTTGAGAGAGAGAGAGAGAGAGAGAGAGAGAGAGAGAGAGAGAGAGAGAGAGAGAGTAGAAGAAGAATTGAGAGACTAAATAAAAGGACAGTACAAATGGAGAGAGGAGAGGTAGAGAGGGAAAGCAAAGGACGAGAATACAGCAGGGAGAGAGGTGTGTGTGTGTGTGTTTGTCTCCATTCATAGAGCTTCAGTGTGGGCTCGCTGGCATTTTGTGGCATCTAGCGCTTGAGTAATCCTCCTGGGAACATGCTGAAGCTGCCAAAGTGCCATCCAGCTCTGTTTGCACTCTTCCTCCTCTATCACTCTGTCCCTCCCTCTCCTCTCCCCTGTCTCTCTCTTCTGGTCACTGTTTCATCATTCCATCTTTCTTTGCCTCTACCTCTCTTTTTCACTTCTCTCTTAGTCTCTCCCCCTGTCCCTCAATTTCATCAATCCATCTTCCTTTGCCTATCCTTCACGTTTGTCCTTCTCACGCCTGTCCCTTAATTCGCCCTCTTCTTCCTGTCCTTTCTAGACATTGCTAATCTATTTTCCTTCCTCTCCTCTGCCCCTTATGATTCCACCCTGCTGTGTGAGGGATGCTTGATCTTTTCGCTGCTGCAGTCTTCACTGTAGCTTCAGCAGCACAGTTATTTAGTAAGCTGGGAGAGTGAGCCCTTTCCCATGGGTTGCATAAACAAAGCCCCCTCACTCCGTTCACTTCTGTGTGACTGCACCAGAACAGAAACACAGGCATTCACCAGTCAGCCAGCCTGCCGTCGGCACAGCCACAGATCTCCGCTGGTCATAGCTAGAGCATTTCTGCTCATTTAGAATACCTGTTATTATGCAGTTGGCATGTGTAGTTTTACAAAGAAGCGGAAGAAAATAAACACATTAGTCCCAAGTGTGCTTTCGCAGCTGTTTGCTGTTTCCTCGCTTTCTCTTTTCAATTTGATGCTGTCTTGAAATAATGAATCCCTGAGGATTGCTTGATTGCTTGATTGTTTCAAGATTATAAACTCAGCTCACAACGCTGATGCAAAGTGTGATGATGCTGTTTTACAAATGAGCCTCTAGAGTTTTATCTCTCTCCATTCTGCGGAGAAGGGCAAAGTACAGAGTTGCCCTTGATATTAGGCCAAGTGGTACTTGACAGCTCTCACAGAGCTGAATTACAGATTGCAAGGCCAGCGAAGCTGATAACATCGTGACTATGTGCAAAATGAACAAACAAAAGATTGAAAAGTTATAGCAGCCGACAAATGTTATTTCTGACTAGTGTGGTCAAAAGTCATGGGCAGTCTAGCATATTCTTTACGAACACAGATAGCTGGCTAAATGAATATGTTTAAAGAATTCCCGGCAAAGTCTTACATAATTTTAGCTTAAGTGATCCATTTGTTTTGTGTGTGTGTCGTTCTCAGCTGTGTACTGTACTAGTATTTATCTTTACTGCTGTTCACTGTAGAGTGGTCAATTACTTTCACTGCTATAAAACATATCTGATTTCAAGTGTGCTTTCCTTGAACAGCATTTCAGCACGTGACAGCATGTCAAAGACGGAAGTTGAAGATTAATATTTACATGGTGGTGGGGGTTAGGGAGGGGTTAGGGTTAGCATTCACAGTGGCAGTGTAGAAGAGGCCTCAGACCCTCTCTCCCCCAAACCCCAAACCACCCACGATCCCCTTGGCATCCGCTCCGGCGGAATTCAGGTCAGCGGGGGGGAGTCACGAAAGGGCTCTCGGAGGGGTTGATGAAGGGGGAGGAGGGATGAAGGGATGGGGGGGGGGGCACTCTTTTTGTTCCTTCTCTTGGCACCAGAGCCCATGCCACTGAGAACAATCCCCCATTGTGGGGTGACCCCCACAATCATAATTAAAGGACATTACGGAAGAATCATAATTAAAGCACATTACGGAATCATTAAAAACAAATGGAAGATCTCATCCGAACAATTTTTCCAATATACAGCACGTCAGTTTCCGAGTGGCCATCTTACACAATGTTTTGCAACCAAGCATCCTAGAATAATGTTGTTAGTGAGCACCAAAATCAAACTGGAGAGAGAGTACCATATTGGAGAATACCATACCTCTCATCTGTTCTGCTTCTGGGTTTCAGGCCCTGAATCCCAAGCTATGTATCTGTCTGAGTACTGATGCTATAACATAATTGCTTGAAGCTTCCTAGAGATGTTCAGAATGTAGAAAAGGTTGTTATCTATTGTAGAGGGTACATGCTACATATAGAGGGAGGATGAGAACGAGAGAAAAAAATAGATAGAAGAAGAAGAAAGGAACAGTGAGGTAGGGAATGGTAGAGATGGGGAAAGAAAACAAGAGGTAGAAAAGAAGGGATGGATTTATGGTCCACATGCTCCAATGACACCATGCCTTAGTTGGGAAAGAGAACGATGTTTCCGGAGGAAACTGCCAAACAATATCTCAATCTGTGAGACCCCTCTCAAACAGTGTGGTCTTGGTCGGAAACTTGCGAATTGATAGTGAAAACACACACCACTGACTGCCCCCTTCATCACCCCCCCCCCCCCCCCCCCCACCTTTCTCTTCATTTCCTCCCTTTTCTAGCCCCCAAATCCTCAATTTAGGGCCGTAATGGGCCTCTGAGGCAGGTTTGTGTGCTGCTTTGTTAAGCTCAGGGGGATCGGCCGGCATTAATGTCCCTCTTGAGTATGTAAATAGCCTGAGCTGTGGGAGCGCGGAGCAGAGCTGCCACTTGTCTGCTTAATCGCAGAGAGCTCCATCACTTTCAGACACTCCGGGAGCCAAAAGGGGACATGCATGAGAACTTCAGCACCAAACACAATGCCCGCACTCTGAAGGGTAACCCCGACACCCTGCACCCACATCTCTCTCCTTCCGGAGTACCCCTTCTCCCTACGCCGCCCCCCCCCACCCCTTTAACCCTACCCCTCTCAACTAACCTCCAATGCACCCGTCCATCCCCACCCACCTACGCCTCCCCTCCCCAACCAACCCCTCTCCCAGCCTCTCCCCCGCCCCCTCCATCCCTCAGCCTATCCCCAACCCGATTCGATGGAGCATACAGCCTAGTTGTGTTTACCTCACTGCCTGTCCAGCGGAATACAAAACAATCCCCTTCATTGCCTGTTTGTCAGCCTCCTTTTGAGAACGAAAAGAGGAGAAAGAGAGAGAGAAACAAAAACAAAAAAACGAGGAAACAATTAAAAACCCCCTCTGAACCCTGCGCTCGCGGTTTCCCAGCCCTGGGTCCTGTGAACTAACTTGGAGGCCTCTAAAGTGGCCCATTATTCCAACAGGAGTGGCGTGTTCCAAGAGCGCCTCGCCTCACTGGCTGACTAACACAGAGGAGGTTTTGTTAGCGCTTTTTTGGCTCACCACACCATGCACTAGTTAATTAGGAGCTGCATTCATTTATCTATCCATCTATCCATATGTGCTATACAGCATCCATAGTTACGCCAGTACACTCTCTTGCCATGTGGTGTGAGATACATTTATGGCTCGAGCACATTTGCAGGTCAGTGTGCAGAGTTTTTTTTTTAACTACACTCCACTTTATCTAGCCCTCTGGTGCAAAAACGCATTGTGTGTTTTTGAGCACTTATCTGTTATGAAGCAGACCCAGACTGTTTGCTGATGTAATAATGGTCATTGATGGGAAAGGGTTTATCATACCTATGATGGCGTGCTTGAGGCCATCTCACAGTCATAGGGTCTTAACAGTTCTCTGATCATCACTAATGTGCTTCATCATGGCATAATCATCCGGAAATGACATCTCTGTGAAGGTTTGTATGATCAGCTCTCTGGAAATTGATAGATGACCCATGTTTTATAATCAACAATTTAAGAAATGACTGCAATCTATCTCACCGTGTTGACCGATTATTTACTGTACTGATTTGACAGATTATTCATTGTATTCACAGATTATCTAGAAAGCCTTTCTATTAGATACATTTAATTAGCTTCATCTGGAGAGAAGCCCACTGTAACTAGACCTAGATAAGAGGGCATTGGAAGAACAGCGCTGGGAATTCAAGTCGCTGTTGTTAAAGGGGGGATTACCTAGAGCTGTCGGATTTGTGTGAATTTCTGTTTTGTGCCTCAAATCTCGGCTCTAAAGTTTACCACTTTCTGAAGGGATGAGCGCGCATCGGGGACACTGAAAACAGTAGTTTAATTAAGTATGATTTACTCCCACTGGTTTTTGGCTAGTTGTCATCGTTAGTGAGTTGGGGGAAAGAATGTCTTTCGTGCCGACTCTCAACGGCATTCCATTACTGGTTGAGGCTAAAGAAATATTTGCATAGCTGACAAAACATGCGGCGAATAATGACGTGGAAAGAAAAACAAAGAATTGAGGACCAACCCCCTCAGGGCATTTCACACAGCACAGCATGCGGAAATATGCGACGCAAACCCTCATAGCTCACTACCCACATGTCACAATAGAACAGGCTTTATCTAACGGTGTGGTTCTGAAAGAACAGCGATCATGCTGCACAATGTGGTCCTGAAAGGACAGCGGACATCGCGTGATATGAAGCTGTGACCAGCTGACGCACATATGCTTCGACACAAACAGGGTAACCCACACCCACCAAATGATTACATTAAAATGATAAACTAGGCTACTTTAAAAGGGTTGTTAAAAGTGGCCTTTTTTGTAACTTTTACCTCCATTTACTTTGTATGCGTTGTGTACCCATGGTTTGTTTGAATTCTCCTTATGAAAACACTTGAGTTTGCTCCAACACGTTTTCTCTGCCAATTGAATGGGTTTATTAGTATGCTCTGCAATTCCCCTAGAAACCATTCAAGTGTTCTTGATTTGAAGCCAACAGGATCTGCTCTGAAAAACGGTAGTGTCAGTGACTACAGTATCTCATAAATCTCTTTTCTGGGGCTATATGTGGTAATGACTAACTGTCTGTGTTTAACAACCAAGCTACAGGGTGATGAAGAGCATATATTCTACACTTTATGTGTGTACAGAGATACATATGTTTTGTGTATGTATGTATGTGTGTGTGTGTGTGTGTGTGTGTGTGTGTGTGTGTGTGTGAGAGAGAGAGAGAGAGAGAGAGAGAGAGAGAGAGAGAGTCTCTAAAGTCTTGCTACTCCACTGACAGCTCCGTCACACACCCCTGCCTCCCTGATATCCATCCCAACAGTATGCTCGCTGGCCTTTTTTTTGTTTCTCCTTGTTTTATCCAACACAGATACAGTGACAGGGAGTGTGACAATAAGATGCAACGCACACAATGAACACATGATGCATTCACTGCCAAACACGGTTTATCTGATTCACGACTCAATCGAGTGTGTCACATTTGGAAAGTATGGGACATAAACTGTGTCAACCAGGGGAGGCTGGTGGAGGTAGGGCGGGCTCATTGTAATGCACCCCCACTGGTGCCTACATAGTGTTGTACCACTTTTGAGTGTTGTTTAATGAGTGTTGTGTCTATTCCATTTTGTCAGTAGATTCTATAGCTATCTCTAGGCATCTTATATAGAGCAGCTGGTAAATGGCACTGTACTAATGAAGCACCACCTGTTTGTATCGTGGTTAGGATGTGTACTGGATATACAGTAAGCTGTAGGCTAGGCTCATTAGTATTGTACTGCAGCCAGTTTATCATGTAATGTGAGAGTAAGAGAGAGAGAGAGTGTGTGTGTGTGTGTGTGTGTGTGTGTAGGACTGTCCTCCCTGGCTTGGCTATGGGGTGGTGTGAGGATGTAAGAAGAGTGAGAGTAGGGCTGCAGGGCAGGGTTATCCTCAGTCCCTACAGACTGGAGTGTTTAATTAGTGAGAGATCATCCATCCTCCTTAGGCCTCTTATTGGCAAATCCTGAGTGAGATTGTAACCTCATCACCCCGCCTTAGATGCCCTGGGACCAGACAGGACGAGATTTATATGACTATCTGTATGCCACAGACAGTTTGTGCACTGTGTGTGTGTGTGTGTGTGTGTGTGTGTGTGTGTGTGTGTGTGTGTGTGTGTGTGTGGTTGCTGTGTGCACATTTAGGTATCTGAGTGTAGGAATGCTAGTGCCATTATGTGTGTAGGAGGGAGAGAGACAAGCGAGAGAGAGAGAGGGACAGAGAGGGAGAGAGAGACAAAGAGAGAGAGAGAGGGACAGAGAGGGAGAGAGAGACAAAGAGAGAGAGAGAGGGACAGAGAGGGAGAGAGAGACAAAGAGAGATGCATACATTTACACATTTGTGTACATTTGCGCGAATGGCAGGTGAGCCTAGTGATGTATGAAACTGAAATTGTTTTCAAAGCGCAATAATCACATTTCACGGGGCCAGCCCCCTAACACAGATTAACCTGATAGCGTACTGAAACCCTCTCAAATACCGGCACAGAAACACATACTCAATCTCCACTTCAATAGATTGCTTTAATCTGGCCTTTCCACACACACTTGAACCACTCTCCTGCTCCCTTCCCTCTCCCTCTGTTTTTCCTCTCTCAGGCCCTTTTCCTTTGTCTCCCTCCCTCCCTCCTTCATTACCCACATCTTCCCTCGTTCTCTCCGTCCCCCTCTCATTCCAGTAGAGCTGTGCAGTGGAGCGGTTGTAGTAGGGGGTGTAGTAAGTAGGGGGTAGGATGGGCCTGCCTGGCTGATTTAATGAGCTCCTGTGGGGATCGGACTGAAGCCATCAAACGCTGTGCTCCGACGTATAGCCAGCCCTGTTAAACAGATGCGCCGCTGCTAATGATAGCAGCGTTGCCTCATATCCAGTAAGCGTGAATGCAGGAATAGGAATGAGAGGATAAAGGATAAAATGAGGAGAGAAGAGAAGAGTGTAAGAATGCAGCCCCCTCTCTGATAAGGAGGACGGTGGGGGGGGGGGGTCTCCTAGATCGCAGATGATTTTCTTTCCTTGGCTGACCTTTAGTCTGCGGCACTTTCATCCATGGGAGAAAAGGGGGGAGGGAGGGAGGGTGGAGGGGGAGGTGGGAGGCTGGACGGACAGAAACAAAATCCCCCTAGTGGCTTTGTGAGACTCCCACAAACAAAACCCACAACCTGGCTGTAGAATCATACGATAAAAGAGTGTAAGGGAGAGAAGCGTGAGAGATAGAAGGGGAGCTTGGGAGAGAAAGGAGGAGAGCTTGGGAGAGGGAGGGGGTGGGGGTGGGGGGGGGGCACATAAAAGAGAATAGGAGTTGGAGGGACTGAGAAAGAACAGAGAGAAGAGAAGAGACAGAAAGGGAGGAAAGGGGGATGGGGAAAAAGAGAAAGAGAGAGAGGGAATCAGAGACGAGAGAAAGAGGAAAGAGGGAAATATACAGTATGAGAGAGAGAGAGAGAGAGAGAGAGAGAGAGAGAGAGAGAGATGGAGAGAGGGGAGTGAAACAGAGTTTCCCACTGTGACTCCCCAGGGGTGGCTGGTGGTTGGGCACAGTAGCCCCCCCTTAGTGCCCACTCACTCACTCACTCACTCACTCTATAAATATTATCCAGATGAATAGGAAGCAGCCAGCTCTGCCTCTGACAACTGCTCCCCACCACAATGGCCTGTTAACACGTAATTACAGTGGGACTTGGTCACATATGAAAGACCGATGCAGGCAGACACACAGGCCTGAGCATTCCCAGCAGCTCTTGTAATCACCGCCTCATTACGGACACAAAGAGGTGGGCCAAACAAAGGCAAACCTCTGAGCATGGCTAGAGATAGGCACGTATGGTTCAATCATGCGTTGCCAGGATGTTGATGCATGTAAAACAGAAGGGGGGGGGGGGGGTTTACAGTACATCCAGTATGCTGTCTGCTATGCAAATCCTTACAGCTCTTATTGGCAAATCCTGAGTGAGACTGTTACCCTTATTGGCTCATACTGCCGTCGAGGCAAACACACCCAGGCTCTGGAAGGTAAACATACCCCTTGTGGTGGCAAACAGCAACTACAGTTGGCCAGTTAGCTGATGCTTTTATCCAAAGCGACTTACATTGCAGTGAGTGCATACATTTTCCAGTATATATGGTCCCAGCGGGAATCAAACCCACAACCTAAGCATTGTTAGTGCCATGCTCTATCAACTGAGCCACAGTCATGGGGTCACTCCTAAGCTGCTCCCTTCTGGGCCTCGCTGCTCTACTTTGGGCTCTGCAACCGACCACTCATGGCCACATGGACCTTCACCCACTGGTCTGTGGTTGCTGGTGTTGGTAAACGCCCTGCTTGCCTCCTCTTGGGCACGTTGGCTCCATAGCAACAAAAAAAACAACCTGTGACTTACCTTGCTAAAAATGTTCATCTGACCAACATTTTTGGCACACCTACCCTGTATTTAAAATGACATTGACAGCTAACGAAAAAAAAAACCTGTTGCTCAACTCGCAAAAACATTCAATGATCAACATTTTGACACAAAATTGGCAGGTGCTCAATTCATTCATTATGTGCAATTAAAACCGTGAATGTCTTTAGTGAAGGGTCGCTCCTTCACAACCATTATCTCTGTAATTTGACTGAAATAGCTCAACATTGAACTACACACAAACCACATGTTGTATGTTGAAATAATTGTAAGCACCTACTGTATGAGCTTGTCCTCTCAATAGGACTGTGTGTGTGTGTGTGTGTGTGTGTGTGTGTGTGTGTGTGTGTGTGTGTGTGTGTGTGTGTGTGTGTGTGTGTGTGTGTGTGTGTGTTGCCCAGAGTAGATTGTCATCTTTTCGTGCCTGGCAGCAAAGCTGCTTTGCCAACAGCGGCCCCTGTCACCACAATAGAGTCAGGTCGATAGTATCCCAAGGCCCTGTCACTGACCTTAGTGCTGGAAGCCAGCCCAACTGCCCTCTGCCTGACAGCCTGACTTTACATCATC